>NW_023270854.1:2902433-3010036 GCF_011800145.1 Mirounga leonina | reverse complement strand
CCCACCCCCCGGCCCAGGCCCCGCCCCCGGCCCCGGCCCCCGCCCCAGCGCGCAGCTGCGGAGCGCCAGCCCTGGAAACAGGCCACCTTGGGGACCCGCCACGCGCTTTTATTCCTGACACACGGAGCAGCTTGCATCAGCATCAGGAGTCATGTGGCTCTCAGAACCCCAGGGAAGCTTAGAAAGAAAAATATATTAACTTGAAAAGTTATATTGGCTTCATGACATTCGGGAAACTGAGAAAAGGCTGGGCCCTGTTTAATGCTTTTCAAAGAAGCAGACATTCCGAAAGATTTGGGGACATCCCGAGGCTGTCTTTTCTGCCCCCGAGTAAACTCAGGCACTCCTGCGGCCACGAGCCCCCCCCTCGTACCCTTTCCGCGCAAACCTCTTCTTCAGCGGAAACCCCGCAGGTCCGGCGGCCCCGGCCCCGGACTCGATGCCCCACAGCGTCCCCGCCGACCCGCCGGTCGCGTCCCTTCGAGGCTCGGCCGCTCCGCTCCGGTGTCTCGGCGCCAGCCAGACTGCTCGGCACCACCGCGCCTGGGGGGCCAGGGCTCAGTCCCGAACCCCCGCAGCCCGGCCTCCCAGAACCTCCAGCAGTGATCTTACGTGGAGATCGGGTCTTTGCAGATGCGGTTAGTGAGGACCGGGATGACGGTGGCCCTGAGAGCAGTGACCGAGGGAAGGACACGCAGAGGCACGGGCTGAGAGGCCCGTGTGGCCGAGGCAGACTGCAGTGGCTGGGCGAGCCACGGAGCCCCTGCAGCCAGCCCAGGCCGGGAGAGAAGCCCCGGGAGCTCTCGGCGGGTCAGACCTGCCAAATCTTGATTCTGGGCTTCCGGCTTCCCGAATTATGAGGCATTAAATTTCTGTTGTCTTCAGCCACCCAGTTTGTGGTGCTTGCTTCCAGCCACCTGAAGACCTTCAGACGCCCTCATGCTCACGCCCAATCGTAGGCAAGGCCCGCCCTCTCCATTTTAGACGCGGCCCACCCTCCACCCCGGGGCCCTGTGTCCCGCAAGCCTAGGCAACCCGTCTCCCCAGAACTCCCCCGCTGCCAAGGGACCCTGCACCCGTCCTTGCCTCTCCCCCATCTGACCTTTGCAAAGCAGACACTGTGACCTTGGGGAGCCACGAACTGGATTACATCACTCCCGTTTGAGTCATTGGGCACTTTTGCATCGCTCTGGCAATAAACTCAAGATCCTTAGCTCGGCCTGTCGCTCCTGCCTCAGCTCCTCCCTTAGAGAAGCCGCAGCCTCACTGGCCCCTCTCATTTTTCTGACCCTGCCTGGATGACTTTGTGTCCACCCTTCTCTCTGCCAGAGACAGCTGCCCCTCCCTCATCTGGTTAATCTCCACCTTCTTTGGGTATCTGGACATCCTGACTCCTTCACGGAAGCCTACCGCTCCACGTGCCCCAAAGTGGCAATCCCTGTTGCCCTGTCTTAGTCCCCGGTAGTTTTTACAGTGTTTTAGCATTAGGATCATATACTTCTCTCTGCAGTGGTGTGGCTGGTATCTCTACTCTCAGCAGGCTGGAGGCTCCGAGATGGCAGGTTCCTAGCACAGTGCCTGGAAAGCACATAGTGGTTGCCACAGATGTTTGTCGAAGAGAAAGAGCTACCCACAAGACCATCCGCTGTCGTGATTTCAGCGGAGGGGCGCATAAGGCCCTGGGGCAGCAGCGGTTTGTGGCCAGGAAGAGCAGGAGGTACCTAGGAAACAGGAAGGAAGGAGGAGAGTCACACGGGCAAGAACAGAGACGCAGCTGGGAACGTGTGGGGCTCTGATAAGAAGGCTGGGTTTCCACCATGCGCAGACTGCAAACCAGCCCTGCCTTGTGTGTTCAGAGGAGCCCCCATGGGAGAAGCGGTGGGCAGGGAGCTGGTAGGAAGCCGTCCACAAGAGTCCAGGACAAAGGAGGCTCAAGAGCAGCCTCACGGATGAAAAAGAAGTGATTGGATTTTGTTCTTTCAGTGTCTTTATGGTTACATGATGTAAAGCCGTGGTCCTACAAGTCCAATATCTGGGCCCCCTCAAGGGGCTTTTGGCTACTTGCCTTTTCCCCTGTGTGTCTCATAATATCTGTTGAAAATGAGACATGCTAGATCATAGAACACAGCGACCATGGAAATCTGTGTCCTCCCCAGGGTTTGCAGTTGCAAGTGTCTGTCTAATTCTGTAAGATCTGAGCACCCTGTCATGGGTAACTACTAAAGTCTCTGCCTCATTAGCGCTCCTGGAACATCCAGGCCAGCAAGTCCTCCAGGCCCCTTGTCACCCTTCATGGGTCTTGGGAGTATGTTGAGCTCTCGGGCCATGTGCGAGTCTTCCTTAGACTCCACTGCGGCTTGTGCAGGGTATCCAGGGCAATCTGGGGACCCTTTCTGGTCTTTCCTAAGCATGAAGACAGCCCTGTACAGGCAGACAGCCTTCCAAATCCCCAGAAATAAGCCAGAACTTTCAAAACCCCTATGGGCATCTTGTTCCCCAGATATTCTGGATATTTTTTTCAAAGTTATAGCTGGGCTCTTCTTTGCCCCAACTGGTATGGCAACTTTAGGCAGGTGTGATGTTTAAAAAAAACAAAAACAAAAAAACAAACAAAAAAAAAACCTGCAGCTAATTATTTTTGGCAAATGCCCAGGAGATAGGATGTTTCTGTGGAGCTCAGAGTCAGGTCAAATAACCACCATGCACTCTGAGTAGGGGTTTTTCTAGGGAGCTCTGAGGCAGACGGAATAGTGGCCATGCTTTGGGGGTGGGCCTTCCTCGGGACCTCCAAGCCCGCTGGCTCCCGGCAGCCACCACCTTTCACAGATGCTGTGAATGCAGAGTGCTGGGCCTGGGGGTTCCTGCAGCCTGAAGCGAGGGGGGCAGGGGCCTTAGAGCACCCCAGCCCTGCTGCTCTTACCCAGCGTCAGCAGGTTCTCGTGAAGAAATGCTTTCCAGATTGTTGTGAGTTCTGGAAAAGGGTGCTGATGATAATTTTGCCAGGATTTTCATTCCTTTCATGGGTGTGTGGATTATGGAAGCTCTAAAGCTAGCATTTTGAAAGCTGCACCGAAGAAGCGATTCCATTTTTAGGATGTATTCGAAGCAGAGTCAAAGGGATTGCCCATAGATCTGGGATGAGGGAAATGAGACAATGAAAGGAGTTAGGATAATTTCAAGGTCTGGGTCCTAAAAAACTAGAAAATCGAAGTTGCCATTTACTGAGATAGATCCAAATGGGAGGGAAGCAGATCGGTAGAGGGAGACAGAGAGTTGATTTGGGGGCATATTGTACGTTAGGTGCAAACCAGGCCTTCAGGGGGAGCGGGGATCTGGGAGTGGCCAGAGACCCTGAGGGGGAGGGTGTCACCTGTAAAGGGTGTTCACGGCAGTGGATGGGAGTAGCAACGGATGGGTTGAGCATGCTCCACAGGGGTCCCAGAACTAAGCCCTGGGGCACTGCGACACCCAGGGGGCACGCAGCAGAGGCAGGTCGGGAGAGAGGCAGAAAGATAACCGAGAGGAAGTGAGGCAGAATGTGTACAAAGAGCAGAAAGTCATCACCATGTTAAAACTTGAGTGGGACCAAGTCAAGAACCGGCCAGCAGATTTAGCAATGCAGAGATTTTCAGTCATCTTGAGAAGAGTGATTCCAATGGAGCTGTGGGGAGAAACCTCCCCGTGGATCCCACGGACGCAGCTTTGCAAGAAGTTACTCTGCAGGGGAGCGGAGAGGCGGGCGGCACCCATATGGCCTGGCCCCGTGGATGCTCCAAGTGCACAGTAAACCCCCATCAGAAAACGCCTCTTCCTGCGGGTGGGCACTGCCCACATCACTGATCTCGACGGCAAGCCTCTGCGAAGGAGAAAGCTCTCCAGGCGGTAGGCATTGTAAATAAAGCCTGCGGACAGGACTTTAGGATACGGAAGGGCGACAGCTCCACAGAAACTAGAGACTAAGCCTGGGGTGATGCCCCAGCAGTTATGTGATTCCAGTCTCGGCAGCACCCACAATGGCAGAGCGGCCGCTGGAGAGTGTCACGTCGTGGCCGTCACCACGGCAGCCGTGCCAGCAGGTGCAGTGCTAGGGAGCGGAAAGGATTCGGCCGACCCAGAAGAGAAGCCGCTCTCCACAGTCCTTTCCCTGGTGAGCAGGGACTGAAATACGCATGGCTCACGCTTCCGAGTTGCACGCGTGTGTGATTAAGTTCAGAAGGAGAGACGTGAAGCTAACCCACGCGAGAGGGGCGAGCTGACAGGGCCCACCCGGGGCCGGCGAGTGTGAATGCCGGTGCTGGTTGAGGACACGATCACAGTCAGAGTCTGGCTGCCTTCTGCACGGCGGGAAGGCGTCCCCTCCAGTGCAGCCTCCTCCTCCCGAATAGGCCCCACGATCCAGTCCGACCTCCGATCCATCCTCCTGAAAGCGGATGGCTAAGCTTTGGCAAACTGGCATTCCCAAAATGCATTTCATGTGATGATCTTTAAGGTCTCTTTTTTATGTCGGATATTCTTAAGGGTTTTTGTTTTGTTTTTGTTTTTTTTTTTATTTCTCTCATCTCAGAAATCGCTGCCATAGTCCCACTGTCTTTCCTCCTCGCACACAGACACAACTGACGCTTGTAAACACAGGAGAACCGGCAGGGGCTGGGCCCCCCGACCCCAGGTTTCTAATCCCCAAACACACCTCCTGCGCCACCCAGCCTAACCATGTGGCGGCGCGTCCCGAGGCAGGCCCTACCCTGGAGCTTTCCGTTCCCCTCCTACAATATATATAGTTAGTCTTAATAAATAAATGGCTTGGACCATGCATTATATATCACTCAAATCCACGAGGACACAAATTATGTATAATACATCGGCTGTGTAATTTATTTATTAAGCAAAACGTGGATTTTGCATGCCTGTGTTTGGAGGCATGGTCTGTCACACGCGGCTAAACGATGTGTTCTTATTAGTCCCACTCAATTACCAAGTCATCCCTCTGCGCGCCCTGGGTTTGTTAATGATGGCGCCCCCGCGCTGTGCCTACAATACCTGCGATTTTAGTGATTCATAACCACTCACTAAAACTGTGAAAATGATAAATTGAGTGCCGTTGATTAAATGCCGCCAACAGTATGTTTCATGTGTGTTTGTCGCGGTTAGGAGTTAAAGAAACAGCATTGCTCAAAATCATTTGAATATCTAATTAAGCCAGAGCCTTGCTAGTTATAAAGGACTCATCAGAACACAAGGATGAAAAATAAAAGAACGCTCGGCGAGAGAAGAGGGGGGAAAGACAACGCTCAGCATCACGGCCTCACCGATGATAAGAAAATTGTCGTCATGACCATTGGAGAGGGACGATACCCACATTTAGAGGGCAGTGTCCGTCCCCTCTGCTTACCAGCACAGCCATCTGCTGTCCTTGTCTTGTCTTTGGGGTTAGTCGTGGACATCAGTGAGTTTCAATCACATACAAGAAGCCCTGCGTGATGGCCTTTGAAACAGGAGCAAATGCATCCAGGCTTGGCAGGAGGGGGCTGTGGAGGAAGAAAAGGGGAGGGAGTGTTTTCAAGCAGCTTCAAATGGCATCCCTTTGGCTTCCACTACAGTGAAAGGGTTTTTTAATGCTTCCGCATTAAATGCTTCCGCATGACAAATGGCAGCAGAAAGGAAAATATCATTTCAAACAAAGATTAATTATCTTTATGGCTTCAGCTAACTTTTTCTCCCCTTAGATGAATCCATATAGAGCTCATATAGCTAATATTCAAAGCAGGCTAGAACAGACCCAAGCACAGAGGATGTTCCCGTGCCAACGCTCCGGCTGCTAATTTAGGCTGCTAAAGTGAGTACACAGGATAATAAAAATAGATACCCAGTGAAGCTTGGTAATCTTATTAAGAGCAACCAGGAGGTGTTTATTTTCCCTTTTTGCAATTTTGAAATCAATTGAGAAATGTAAGCAGAAAATGATTTCTTTTGGAAATCAATCTTCCTAAATTAGACCGTGGGTCTGAATGTTTGAAGCAGAGAATAAAATAAAAGGAAAAAAAAAAGGAGACTATTTTAAATTTCAGAATTTCCGTATCTTTCATCTGTGCTGAAAGCCCTTTTTTAAAAAATATTTTTTCCCTATATAAAGATAAAACTTCGCGCAAGGTCCCCGTGGTGGCTTTAACCTAAAGTATTGTTCTAAAATTAAGGTGGAACATCGATTATTAGCAGCACAGAGCTATAACTGACCATGAAGAAAGCACCACGTTTTATACTGTCTTTGCAAAAGCCAATTTCACTCTTAAAACTTAAAACTCTACAGAGGGCGTTATGCTGAAATCTTAGCCTTGTGAACAGCTCACGATAACAGTCATGGTCTGAATTTTTATACGCATAACAGAGGCTATGTTCAAATTCCAGGACAGAACCCAAACCCTCAACATATGTATCAATTTAAACATATTTTAGCCTTGAAAGATGGGATGCTTTTCTTTACGTCAAAAGCTCTCGTGTACTTTTAATGACATTTAAAAATTTTATTCCCACATCTGAAAGCAATTCCATGGTGTCCCGACAACAAGGATCTCAAGAATCTATTTGAACCCTTACTAGTTACTTGATCCTTGAATAAAATGCCTCACATAATAGTCACAGACAGCCATTCCCCTGTTTAGAGGGGTGGGGTTGGGTTGGGTTCATCAGTTTCCTTTCCCTTGCACTGCAACCACAGAGTAAGAGTGTGAACTTGTTATCTGAGAGGAGAAACTCATGGATATGCAAGTTCACAGGTTCTTTGAATACCTACTCTTTGTGAGTGTGATTTCTTTAGCCAACACCCCTAATATTAACGGGGATGTGATTATGACCAAAAGAAAACAGACGTGGCAGGCTGAAGTGGTCACAGGGAAGAGACTATAGAAACACCAAGACTCATGGGATTCTCTCTCAGCCCTCGTTAGACAGAGACTTAGCCACATAGTCATTTTCTAGAAACTTCTTCCCCTTCATCAGCGATGTCATGAGCCAAACCTTCTCAGGTCTCCTGCTTTCTTTACCAAACTTGCAGGAAAACTTTTAGATATAAAACAAATTAAGGGGGGGAAACGCTGAATTCTATTAAACAAAAACCCCCAAATCACAAAGTAACGACATAACAAGAGTTCTGTCGCTTTCCACAAATAAAGTTGTGAAGTGGGCCTCCTGTGAGACAGTTTAT
Organism: Mirounga leonina; assembly: GCF_011800145.1. Classification (NCBI taxonomy): domain Eukaryota; kingdom Metazoa; phylum Chordata; class Mammalia; order Carnivora; family Phocidae; genus Mirounga; species Mirounga leonina. Next base: position 3,002,838 of record NW_023270854.1, on the reverse strand, counting down.
ACGGTGGAATGGAAATGGAAAATTTCTTAAAAGATTTTTCAGCTGTAAAGACTAAACCTGTGAAAAAAAATCCTTTTTTAACACTAGTGAGAGCTTTACAATTAGAAAGTGTCTGTTTTACCTACCAGCTGTGCAGATAAACAAATTAAAAGATAGCAAGCTCCTAGAATCACAAGCTGACTTTATAATAATGATTTTTTTTAAAAAAAAGTCCTTGGGAACAATCATTTTGTTAGTCCTGCGGTGAAGTCTCAAGGCAAAATTTTTGAGATTAGTTTTTGCTGGAGACCTCGGGTTTCAAATTTAAGGGCAGGGAGCTGGAATGTTTCATTATTTCATAATAGCCTAGAGTTGCACCAGACAGGTGGGATTTCCCTCCTGAGGGTCCGGGGCGCAGCGGGTGCAGGGCCTTCCACGCGGTCTGTGTCCACGACCCCACAGAGGTGCAGCAGAAGTGCATTCTCAGGGTCTGTGAGCACATCCCGGGCACTGCCTGAGGTCACCTGGGCCCCAGCGCCCTGTGCTCAGCCCCTCCGCCCGCCCAGGGGAGGCCAAGGCCACCTGCAAGGTGGGGGTACCCCAGAAAACCTGAGCTTTTATTTTTTCTTTATTGTGGAATAAAGTGGTATAGGATTATGCACCAACAACGTGAAAAAAGACCCCAAGCATGCGAACCCTTTAGAGAAAGCACCAGCCAATGTAGTGAAAAGGTTTTCTCTTCCCCACGTTCTTGTTAGAAGGTGCAGTGTGTCTAGGGCCCTTGGAGGTCAGCCCCAGTGATGGCCATAATATTTTCCAGATGAAGCAATAGAGGCCGTGTGTACGATGGGCTCAGTGGGGTTGAACAATTAAATGAGAACGTGTAAGCTCGAAGGGACGTGATCACTGCACATATAACGTGCACATTTCTTCTTCTGGGGATTCCTAATGCCGCAGGTAACCCGCCGAGGGAAGGACACCAAGCGTGGGAAAGCTATGGTAAAGCCAAACGGGAGGAATTTTTGGAAGGCAGCTATGCTCACCACTCGACCACCAACGCAAAACAGGAGGAATTTTTGGAAGGCAGACGGGAAGGAGAAGGAGAGGAAGGGATGGAGGCAGCTGGTGCAGGAGGTCGCCGCGGGATCCTCAGTGGCCACAGGGGTGAGAGGTGGTGCCCTCTAGAGGCCGCCGGTGTGGACGTGTCAGGCGGCCAGTGGGAGAAACATGATGCCCCGAAAATCCTAGGCAGAGAGGATATCAGAACAAGGGCACGTCCATGCTTTGCTTCCAAGGCCCACAGACACCAGGTTCCGGTGGAAACAAAACTGCGGGCTGCAGAATAAGCACAAAGCACACATCACTAACCTGGGGGGAGGGTCATCGTTCCAGTGCTTTTAGAACTGGAGGCGCCTCCAACTGCGGAGCTGGAAGGCACTTGCAGGCAGAGGGGGAACGTGCACCCCAAGGTGCGGGGCTCTCGGGGTGGTGCGCTTGCCTCCTGCAGAAAGAAGAGCCCCCTCAGGCCACGCCCAGAGCAGGTCCTGGGAGCTAAGTCCTCCTGAGGGTCCCAGGAGAACCTGAGCACCCACCAATTGGAAGGGTCCTGAGTCCAGACCTCCAGGGCAGGTGGGAGCAGAAAGGGGGGGGGGGCGGGCTGGAAGGAAGAGGGCAGAGAACTGAAGGAGAGGGCATTGTCAGGGAGATGTTTCGTCAGGGAGCAGGAAAATAGAGCTAAGGAAAAGTGGGGCAGCAATGAAAGGAGGCCCAGGGCATGGGGAGGGACTGGAATTCTGATGCTCCCTGCATCAGCCTTGGAGGGACACCTTCCCAGGACACTGAAGGGCACACAGATACAAGGTAGGGGGTTTGTGGTGGCATCGGTAAGACGAAAGGGAGACTGGAGGTAAGAGCGGAGGTAAGAGGAGGCAAAGCAGCTTCCTTTCACGAGTCCCCGAGGCCCGTGGGCTTCCTGGGCCATGCAGACAGAGACTGGAGCTTTCATTCCCCACCGCTTTGTGGCCAGGTTGACTCTCATTTCTCCTGGATGGCCATGGGCTGAGTCCCTCCCGCCTCAGAGTGTGCCTAATCCTACAGCCCCGTTTCTGCAGGGCCTGGGCCAGAACGGAAAGGGGTTCCCCAGAGTTGCAGGGCCCTGCTCCCTGAGCACAGTCCTTGATAGCCCCTCATCTGTGGACAGGCGAGGGAAAGCAAACTGCTCCAGTTACAGGAAAAGAGAGACACAAAATGGTGACTGTTCAGATGCCTCTGGGTGTGGGGGCCCTGGTTCCTGTTTTCTGGAAGGTGTTTAGCTGCCAGGAAAAACATGCTTGCCGCCCAAGGCAGCAGCGAAGGACAAGGCTGGGCCGAGACCGTCTGGAAGGTGGCCCACACTAGGCTGGAACAATCCTCTCAAGTTCTAGTTAAAGATCTTTGGAGCCAATATCCGCACACGCTTTGCTAGGACCTTTAATCGTAGGGAAGGGAAATGAAGGCACGCCTCATACTCCTCTTGGGTGACGGGGGAAGATGCAGGAGGGACCAGGTCCCTGTTGGTGCCGGCCAGAGCCCGAGTGAACAGAGGCAGCAGGGCTTAGGCCACTGGGGTCTGAAGCACATGAGACCAAGGAGAATTGAAAAGCCCTAATAAGAGTAAGCTACTTCTAAAAACAGTTAGGCCTCCCCCTGAACTTCGGGTCAATACTCAACCAGAAGGCAAGGTAGCTGTCTGTCCTCTAAGGTCAGCACAGGGGTCAGTGGCTCAACACCCGCCAACAGGAGATGGTGGCCACGACCCCCGACCACCCCCACAAGCGGTATGAGGAGAGACCCCTCTGTAGCCCGCACAGCGGTCCGAGGCGCGTACTCCTGCCCTCACCTCCCAGGGGCCACCCTCCAGAAGCCCGCGGAGCAGCTCCGTGGCTGAGGTCAGCCTTTGTCAGCCTGAGGTACTGTTACGAAACAAGTCAACACCGACAGTCCGCGGGCTGAGAAACTGGGTGCACAGGCCAGAAGATAGTGTGGGAGAGGCGACGGGGTCGCAACAGCTGCCAGGCACACGTCGGGCCCGGACGGCCGAGGACCGAAGCCAGCCTGAATGGCGGCCTGGAAGAGCCGCGCTGAGGGGGGCTTCCGAAGATGAGCTCGGGGTCTCCCAAGTCTGTCACATCGCCCTGGGACTCTGGCTTGATTGAACCCTCTGCGGTGCCAGGCTGTGCCCGGCAGCAGAAATAACACCATCCACGCCGACACAAGATAGTCCAGACGCGGGAAGAGCATGACCGTCAAAGACTACCAGTCCAGAGAGCTTCTCTAGGGAGAAGCTGCCCTAGAAGACCTGAGATTTAAAGCCTTTGGGAAATACATCACTGGCGGGTTTTGAATTTTGCCCTCATCGTCGGGGAAAAGGAACCGCAGTATGCTCACGTCCGCCGAACATGTACCCTGTTTGCTCAGCGTGCTAAGTCCTGCCCGTGCACATCTGACCTAATGCTCGGAGTGAGCCTGCAGCTAGGCACCGTAGCTATGACAAATGGAGAAACTGAGGTTCACTAGAGTTTGCATGGATCTGTCAGTAGATTAGTCATACGGCTAATAGGTGACGGAGCTGTGGTATTTATCAAGCTCTGTCTGACTCCAGCACCTGAGCCTTAAATCACCATTTTATACTGCCTGGTATTCAAATAATCTCTGCACTAAAACAGTCTACGCAAAGTCACCTGTGGAAGGCTGGCCTCGTCCAGAATGATATGCCGGCCCATGTCTCCTTCTATCCTCTCTCATGCGGCGGCGGGTAGCAAGTCCTACAGAAGCAGAATCGGGGTGAGGTGTAGACAAGGCAGAAGACAGGGGTTGAGCCAGCCTCCGGGCCAGGCAGGAACAGACCTGTGGGTCAGGCCAACTGCTGGCCGGGGCCTCCTGCTTGGACAGCTGGGAAGGCTCAGGAGATGTTTTCCCAGCTCAAAATCGACCACCAGACATCGAGGTGTGGCCCTGAGCATTGTGGGGGGCGATGGCGGAAGGCACTGTTCTAACCACGGAGCATACACATGCAATCCTGCATTATAGTTCGTTAACTCGTTCAAACGTTTTGCAATGTTCTTTTTTCCCTCCCATTTGATAACTGGCCTCTTTGATAGATGACCTTGGGTCTTTGAGCGATAACAGAAACAGAGCAGCTGTGGCGATAAATTGCTCATGAGCCTTGTCGGAAGCATGTTCAGACCAAGGGCGAGCCTCATCACTCCGGACTTCGGCCTGTCACCGCAGCTGGGGGCTCTCACCTTTCCCGCACGGTCTGCGGGTGCCATTCCAGGACACCCACCAACCTGTGAGACTGGACCAAGTGCACCGGCCAGGGGGTGGGGGGGAGCCCTAACTGTGACCCTCAGGGGATGTGCGGGGACAAGGGGCAACCCTGTGGGCGGTCCCTGTTCCAGGCCCCCTGCTCCTAAGATGGAGGGAGGGCGGTCAGGCCGGGGAGCTACCTCAGTCGGTGTCTCTCGCCTTATTTCCCCCCTCACAGAGTTTTGTGCCTTCTCAGAAGGGCCTCAAAGGGAAGAGAAAGGGAGCAGCGGCGGCAGCGAGGAGCACTCCCTGTGAGCGCCCTGGGCGTCCGCGTGGCCTGTCCTCGCAGTGTCCTTCCCCAGGCCCCGAGTCACACATCACTCATGTTGTCACATTGAACTCCAGATGCTCCTACCCTAGAGAATGCTCTGACTCCAGCCATTTTTCTTCATTCTCACTAACAATTTGGTAATGAAATATTGATTTTTAGTTAGATTCATATTGATGCTATTAGGTTTGCATTGATAAATCATGCTGGCCTCCTGTCTGGGCGGCTGGAGAGTGCTACACTGAGCCCAGGAGATTACAATCAACTCATTGATGTGTTAATTTGATGGATTTTTCCCTTCTCTTAGAAGGAGTGGGAGGGTAAAGGAAGATTTTTCAGTGCCGCGTGGTAAAGTTTTCACAGTGAAATCAGGGACAGTAATTGCAGGCTTCACGGTGCACACTCGCATGCAGGGCCCCCGCGGGCTCCCCCGGCTGCCGCCTCCAGCAGCAGGGGTGAGGCTAACCCACGGAGGGCAGCACCGGACGCCAGATGCCCGGATGCCGCCCACCTTGTAAACACCGGCCCAAGTCCTCCACTCCGTGGAAGGGACATTTTTTCGGCTAAATCCTAATGAAGCCATTTCAGGGCCATCAGGAGAACCCATTTCCCACCAACTCCAGAGGCTTCTGCGCATAAACACTGCCCCCAGGACAGTGGAGGCGGGCCCTGGGGAGAAGGGGCTAGGCCGCCCCCCTCTGGGGATGCCTGGCTGCCTGGCTTGGGGGCATCGTCCTTCCTCTGTTTCCCTTGGAAAGTGCCACTTAGCAGGCCAGTGTCCTCAGCATCTGCAGCCTATTTAAAACAGCGTCTAGAGTTGATTTATGGTCCTGTGCAGACGTAATGCCTGTCATTAAGGGACAAGACTTGGCTGCACCGAAGGCGTTTGGTGGGGGTGCGGCCAGCCGCTCTGGCAGAAAAGGGTTTTGAGAATGCTTAGGTAGGAATCCATTTTGTTTTGTTTTGTTTTGTTTTGTTTTGTTTTGTTTTGTTTTGTTTTGTTTTGTTTTTAAAGCAAAACTATGTCACATTCACCTCCGATGGGCCTTACCTCTGCGAGCTCTCCAGCCCCTCGCCCCGACAAGCACAAAAGAGCAACTCCACAGCAACCGTGACCATCCAGCTAAATCCGTGTGCGCACACGTGTGGGTTCGTGCGTGTGAAACAAACGCGGGGGCTGCTTCTGGAACAGATGTATCTGCTCACACGCAGACGGGAGGAGCGGTGCAAGGCCTGGCCCCGGGGGATGGGAAGGACGGAGAGAATTCTGTGTCAGCTCTTCTCACCTCCTCGCATCCCCAAGAGCTCGCATGACTGGCCAGACCAACCACAGGCAAGCTGCTTGAGATCCAGCCCAGCCCCGGGGCGGGCCAGCGCACCTGCGGGGACTGAGGAGTGGCCGGTTGTCAGAGCAGGTGCTCACGGCCCAGCACTGGCAGCTCCCACATCTTGTGCCCGTGGCCTCCGTGCGGGCCCTTCTGGCACCAGAACTTTACACCCACGTGTCTGTCTACTGCGCAGAGGGAGGGGGTGGGGCAACATGGCTGGACGTAGGGCTTCGTTGTCCCTTCAAGGAGACTCTTGGTGACAGCCAGGAAGGCTTGGGAGAAAAGAACTGGATAAGCCCCAAATCCGTTCAAGATGACTGATAAATAACCATTCTGTCTTCTAGCTGTTGTCATCCACTCCTGACCTCCCAGGGGTCCATGTCTAACCCTTTCCTTCCTTTTGAAGTTTCACGTTGTGTCATTCAGGAAGGAACCAACTCTAGCCATGGGGACAAACCGCTGGACCCCAGACCCCACAACCCCAGGTTCCAGGCTCTGACTCCAGCCCCAGGTCCCAAGCACGAGGACAGAAAGGAAATCCTATCTGTGCAATCATTTGGTCACGGCTGTCAAGCTTCAAGGCACATCAGTGTCTGGGACCACCCTTGTCCTAGGTATGAATCTTGACTTTGCGATTCACTCTGCCATGTGGTCTTGTATAAATCCACTGAGGAAATGGAGATTCAAAGAAAATATTTGCAAAATGTGCATGCCTCCCTGTGTTAGGGAAAGCATTGACACGAGATCCTGCACATAAAATGTTTGCAGAGCTACCCCATGCTAGCAAGCCCCAAAGATGCCGGGCGCCTTCGCTGATCGCAGTCACCCCTGAAGAAATACTCCTTTTCTCCCCCGTGAGACAAACCTCTTGCATCCCATCCCTCCAAGAACCTTGTCCTGCTGCTGCCCTCAAGCTCCCAGGGGACGCGGGCTTCTCCAGGTTCTTGTTTTACTGAGCAAAGACAGAATGGGGGGCATTATGAGCACAGGCCCAGCCGCCACGTGCACGTGTGAACCAGGGACTGGCAGACGCGCTCATATGGACCGACACTAGTAATCTAGTAATGTAGGGCCAAGGCGGCAGCCCAGGGCTCAGGGACCTAACACGGCCCACCGTGCTTTGTTTCGCCTCTTAATTTGAATTACTAGACAATTTTCAAAATTGGTTAGATTTCTCATAAATATGCATACATTTTCTCTCAGAAAGAAAATTCTCTTAGACTTCTTTTAGAAAGCTTGGGGGAGGGGCGCCTGGGTGGTGCAGTCCATGGAGCGTCTGACTCTTGGTTTCGGCTCAGGTCATAATCTTGGGGTCACGAGATGGAGCTCCCGCGTTGAGCCCCACACAGGGTTCCGTACTCAGCGGGGAGTCTGCTTGAGTTTTCTCTCTCCCTCTCCCTCTGCTCCTCCCCTTCGCATGCCCTCGTGCTCTCTCTCTCTCTAAAATAAATAAATAAATCTTTAAAAAAAAGAAAAAAGCAAGCGTGGGGGAGTGTCAGGCTTAGAATCACATGCTCCGGAGTCAGGGTGCCTGCATTCAAATCCCATGGCTGCCCTGCCCTTGCTGTGTGATTTCAGGCGGGTTCCTTAGCTTCTCTGTGCTTTCTTTGTAGATAGCATTGAAGATCATAAATATATATACCTTATAGTGTTGCCATGAGCCTTAAAGGAATGAATATACATAAAGTGCATAGGGTAGTACCTAGAACATAAAAATGTTCTGGGCACTTATCTTTGTGGTTTTTTCTGTCAGTTGGACCCCATTCTTACTTGGGGGGAAAGTTTTAGAGCCATAGACTCTGCCTCCTTTAGACCCATCGCGTCCATTCCTGTTAAACCCAGCCACGATCAATTTCCCATACTAGTTGTCTGGCCATTGTGGGCAGCGGACATCCTACACGAGGCTCCAGATGGTGCTGACAGATACAACTCTCGCTGGGGCAATCACACAGGTTGGGGAAGCAGGGAGCTTGATACCGTCACGGGCAGGAAGGAGGAGAGGGCAGGCAGTAGAAATGTAGGCAGAGATCCAGAATCAGGATGGAAGATGAGGCATCCAGGGAAAGAAGGAGCAGCCTGTGGCCAACCCAGGCACCAGGGAACCGAGAACCGAGACCCACAACTCAGCTCCGAAGACACATGTGAGTAAATCCCAGGGAGAAGGTCAGCCTAGTGCTTTGACCACTGATCACAGAGCAGGGGCAACCTGCCATCCCCCTGGGGTTAGGATCCCTGCTCCCAGGATACTCCAGCCCAGAGCACAGGCCACCACTGGGAATACTGGCTGTGCGCTGGGGCCTCGGCATCAGGACTCAGGCTTACAAAGATTTATAAAAGCTTGCGTCCATGGCAGACATCACGCAGATTAATTCAGGCATCTGTGCAATTTCTTAATCAGCCACAAACAATCCCCTAGGTCTGAAATAACTCTGTGTGTAACATAGAAGCAACTCCCTTCGATGTGTCTTTAAAAATCTAACAATGATCATCAAAGAAAATACAAATTGCTATTCAAGTCTTAGGGCTACAGAATAGTCACCAAAATAACCGAATGGGAACTAGGAGTTCCAGAAAGTTAATAAACTGCAGATTATTTTGTTTTCAATGGGGAGGCAATTTTCATATTCTTACTTACTTTGGGTTTTACCCAGAACACATGAAGTTTTTAAGTAGGTGAAGAAGGACAAAGTACATGCAACAAAACTTTTTTAATTGAAAATCATTACCAACAGCTTTCTTCTAAGATAAGCAGGCTTCAGCTCTTGGATCCCCTGCCCTTCTCAATTGTGTCTCTTTGTAACATTGACTGGCAGGGGCAGGTCAAGGCGACCGACAATGGGGTTTGACTTCAAGGACCAGCTTACAATTCCCTATCCGACAAAAATAACTTCTTTCATGGAGAATCGGAGAATCTAAAAATTGGCGGGCGAGCCTTCTCTGTGGGAGACAAGCACAAAGCAGGGGCAGAATCTGTGGGCACCTTCTTAGGAGGCCATAAAACTTAAGAAACCCCTTTGGATGTTTCTGTCCCCACCTTGGTGCCATTCTTTGGCAATCACAACAAAAGGGCTTTGTCACGGAGAACAAGGTATCTCCCCGGTAGCCCCTTCCTGCATTTCACCCAGGCACGCACCTGTCAGCATGTTGACACCATTTCTAGTGAGGCTTTTTCCTAATGCATTCCCTCCCCTGGAGAGGACCCTTTCCTTGACATCTGTGACAGCCCCTTGGGGGAATCATTTTGTGAAACCAGCCCTTCAGAGTGAAGTTTTCTCTCTGATCCTGACCTCCCTTAATTGTCTCTGTCTTCAGATGTCTCAGTTACGTTGGGGCCACAGTGGCACGTGAAGGCCCCCCGTGAGCATCCGAGGGCAACAGGTTACTCCTCAAGCTGTATACTTTCAACACGTTTCTTTGCCTCTTAGGACTCAAATTCAAGATGGCGGTGAGCAATTCCAAATCCCCATGCAATCCAGATCCCAGTAGGCTCAGCAGAGAGCTCTTTACTTCATTAATTAAATAGCAAATGATGTGCTCGGTCCTCTAGAAAAGTTCCAAGAGTTCAAATTTGGAAGTCAATGTGGGAACTCTGTAATGTCACAGGTCCAAGGGGAGAAAAGAAAGGGAAGCACAAAGTCCAAGGTCCTCCGTAAAGGATGCAAAACTTGCCCACACTTCGTGCTCAGCAACAAACACCGCCCGCCTCTGGCATGCGCATCAGACACACGCTTCTGTTTGCAGGTCCGCGTGCATGCTGTCACCAGGCCATGTGCTCATATACATGGTTGGTCCTACGCAATGTTCTCTTTCCTTCTTGTCTCCCCGGTATCCTGCTTCCTGTTCCTAAGGACTTGGACCAGGGCCACCTGTCCTCCCAGTCACCAGGGAAGTGACCAAGGCCACCTGTACTCCCGGTCACCAGGGAAGTGGCTTGTTTGTACTCTAAGCTCCCACCCCACACGGTCCCTCTTTACCACTGCACTTCCTTTGCTCCCGGTCTCTCTCTACATCACTCCAACCACACTTTTGCTTTACCATGCCACCAAAACTGCTTGTGTAGGTCACTAACACCTGGCCATTGATGCAGCCAATGGTCTCTCTCAGTCCACATCCCCCTCAACCTGTGGACAGCACTGGGCGCACTGACCCCTCATTAACTGGCCTTCCCTCAGCCTCTCCCATGTGAGCTCGGTCTCCTCCCTCATGGCCCCTCCCCTGCAGTCTCCTTGGTGGATTCCCTGGAATTTCTGGTGTTGAAATTCACTGGAGCTCTGACCTTCTTTCTCCCACATCTACACCACACCCTTGGCCATCTGTCCCCTCGCTGCTTTTTTTTTTTTTAAAGATTTTATTTATTTATTTGAGAGAGAGAGAATGAGAGAGAGCAAGCACATGAGAGGGGGGAGGGTCAGAGGCAGAAGCAGGCTCCCCGCCGAGGAGGGAGCCCAATGTGGGACTCGATCCAGGGACTCCAGGATCATGACCTGAGCCGAAGGCAGTCGCCCAACCAACTGAGCCACCCAGGCACCCTGTCCCCTCGCTGCTTTAAATGCCATCTAAATGCCAGCGTTTCTCACATCTACATCTCCAGCCCTGACATCTCTCCTTAATTCTAGACTATTGGCTCTGTTGCCTACTTACCATCTGAACATCAACCGATTTTGCAAAGTGAACAAGTCCAAACTGAACCTGCTCTTCACACAGACTTCCCTATCTGAGCTGAAAGAAATGTAATTATTTAAGTTGCTCAAGAGAAAAGAATAACCTGTGCATAATCTTTGGCTCCTGTCTTTCTTGCCCCTCTTTCCATCCATAAGCCATCAGGTGGACTCTGCCTTCAACAGACACCCAACCTTTTCTTACAAAGTCCACTATCAACTCCCTGGACATTCTATCACTTCTCACCTGGCTTCTCTGCTTGCACGTTGGCCACCTGCCTAATCTACACGCAGCACAGCAGGTGAAGGGCTTTTGAATACCTAAGTCACACCCTATCTCCATTCTGCTCAAAACCTAGCTTTGGTTCTGATCTTACTAAAAAAAAAAAAAAAAAAAGGCCAGAATTCTTCCAGTGGCCAACAAAACCCTACTTGATATGAACTCATGTTATCTTTCAGCCCATCTTCCATTTCTCCCTGCCTCACTCACTGAGCGCCATCCACCTCAGGCTCCGTGGGGTCTTTGAACACAGTAGGGCTGTTCCCGCTGCCTGGAATGCCCTCCCTATTTCTTGCATAGATTATCCACAGACTATCTCCCTCCACTAGAACTGAAGTGACCCCATGAGGCAAGGGTCTTTGTTCTTTGCATTTATGGATACACCCCACACACCGTGAAGAGGCTTGACAGGTAGTAGGTGCTTAACAGGTATTTGTTGAATGAGTTAACACCTTTTATTCTTTATGTGTTAACCTCTTCTGTGTTCCCTGCCTTTGGTACGTGCCTGCTTCAGAACAGGAAGCCCATCAATGTTTGAGAAATGAAGAGATGAATAAACAAACAAAGAAACCAACATGCACACACTCTGCCCCGTGTTAACACTCTTCTCATCTCTTTTCTCTAAGACATGGAACTGCTCTGCTTCCCATTCTCGTATGGCCAACGAACACCAGAATTCACACATTGTTTCTATTGACTGGAATATATTATTTCTTACATTTTATTTTTAATTGAAGTATAGTTGGCACACAATATTATATTAGTTTCAGGTGTACAACATAGCGATAGGAGAATTATATACGTGACGCAGTGCTCACCCCCACAAGTGTAGCTACCATCTGTCTCCATACAAAACTATTACAATATTGTTGACTATATTTCCTATGCCGTACTTTTTGGAATGCAATATTTTAAATGGGTTTTGGACACAAACATCCAGTTCCTTCTTAATACTAGGAGGTGATAACAGGAAATAAAATAGTGCACTATAGTGGAGTTGTATAGGTCTTACTTTTTGATGGTTGGAATGTGTTAGGGGATAATCCCCCCAAGTCATATGTTGAAGTCCTAATCCCCAGTACCTCAGAATTGGACCTTATTTGGAAAAAGGATCTTCAAAGAGATGATTAAGTTAAAATGAGGTTACTAGGGGGGCGCCTGGGTGGCTCAGTCGTTAAGCGTCTGCCTTCGGCTCAGGTCATGATCCCAGGGTCCTGGGATCGAGCCCCGCATCAGGCTCCTTGCTCCGCAGGAAGCCTGCTTCTCCCTCTCCCACTCCCCCTGCTTGTGTTCCCTCTCTCCTCGTCTCTCTCTCTGTCAAATAAATAAATAAAATCTTAAAAAAAAAAATGAGGTTATTAGGATGGGCCCTACTCCAATGACTGGTGTCCTTAGAAAAGGGGGATTAGGATGCAGACACACACAGAGGAAGGACCGTGTGAGGACTTAGGGAGAGGGGGCCATCTGCAAGCCAATGAGAGAGGCCAGAGAAACCAGCCCTGCCAGCACCCCAGTCTTGGACTTCTAACCTCCAGAACTGTGAGAAAATAAATCTCTAGGGTTTGAGTCCCCCAGCCAGTGGGACTTTGTGATGGCAGTACTAGCAGACTAATCCACAGTGATAACCACATTGACCACCAGAGCGTGAGATTTTAAAGTTAAACCACCAATACCTACCTGATGGCCCAGAAATCAGAGGGGTTCTCTTTCACCTTTCTGGTAAAATTGTGGTGAGAGGGAGACAAATCCCTGCTGATAAAAGACATCTGTTCATTCTACACCCAAATCAAAATACCAAACACAGCTGCTATTTTTATCATATAGTAGATCATTTGCTTCAATAATCTGTTCTCCCATAAAATGAATTTATCATAAATGGCAATTTCTCATCATAATTAATTAATCATTAGACAACATTTTACACTGTACTGACTTCTGAAATTTATTTTTCATTTATTTATTTATTCTTTCCTTCATTGTTTATTTATATCCATAGAAAAGCCTGGGACTTTTTTTGAGTTTAATCTGACCTTTATATGACCCTTGCCAACTCTTCAAACACAAAAAGCCCATAAAAAAATTATTATGGGTCAATTTAACAGAATCCAAAATTCTCTCTCTCTTTTTTTTCCTAGCTACTGAAGAAATATCAGAAATGACATATATAAATTGGAAATCATTTCCCGCTTGCCAGCATATCTTAAATTGATGTGGCCAAGAATATTCCTTGTAATTGTTAAATTAATTTAGATATTCTTGATGTATTGTTCTTCACATGAAAATCACTCATCATTCCTCCTTGGCTATTTGCCTTTTTTTTCTCTAAGAACAGCGAAAGTTCCATGGGACAGACCAAAAAAATGTCCCCTGAACACAGGGTGTGCGGCTGAGGCCCGCCTGCAGCACAGCCTCGGAACCCGGGGGTGCTTTCTTGGCAAAGATGGTGTCACACCCAAAGCGCAACATTAAGATTGGCTATCGGAGACTTAAAGTGCAGGAGAGAGGTTGAATTTTCCTTAAAGGAAAATAAAGATAAATAATTATGCCTTTTGGGGGTAGGCCTCCTACAAAACCTCCTTAAAGGCTCAATACCTGCAGTCCCCCTGCCTAGCAAGCACGTGATGTGGGAAGCAACATTAACTAAATGTCAAGGCAACATACAAATATTTTAAAAACCTAATAAATCATCTCCTGATTAGTTTTAGCTGAAAGTGTAGAATTATATTGGGCTTGGCTTAAATGTTGTAAGAAAACTAGAATAATTCCAAAGGAATCCAACACTGCAGACTTCTCCCCATTGAAGAACTACGTTGTCAAAAACCATTTGGAATGATACAGTTTTCTCTTTGCTCCATTGCTCAACAGCCCATTGACTTCACGTGATCTGTTACCCTACTCTGTCATAAGGATTCAAATAGGGAAGGTAAATTTTCACGATTCTGTATTGTGTTAAGCTTATCTAAAGTACATCTGTTATTTGTTAAAATAGCGTATGGGTTTACATTTTTAAGCAATTCGATTCTGACAGATTTTTATTTTTTGAACAAAATGGAGTTTCTATTAAATGCTTCATGCGAATTATAAGCAAACCTTTCTTCCTCCTTTGTGTTCCAGTGCACCTGTGCATGAGCCCTTAGTAGCTCAGCGCTGGATCTTCGGGGGCCTGTTGCGTCATCAAGCCCAGGATGACCACACCAGCAGCTGATGGGTTGGCCGGGATGCCCTCCATGCGGTCTACAGCACCGGCAGAAGTTGAGAAGCGGAAGAACATTCAGAATGATGATTGAGAAGCACTAATGACTGGAGAACGAACAGACAAGCAAATCAGTGGAACAGAGCAGAGAGCCCAGAAGTAGACCCCATGCATGTGCTCACCTGACCAGTGACCAAGAAGCAAAGGCAACACCAAGGAGTGAGGACTGCCTGGTCAGTGACTGCTGCCGGAGCAACTGGACGTCCCATGCGGAGTGCATGAACTAGACACAGACCTTACACGCCTCACAAAACCTGGCTCAGGATGCAGCACAGACCTAAGTGTAAAATGCAAAACTATGAAACTCCTACAGATCTCATAGGAGAAAACCTAGTCTGGGTTTAGTGATGCCTTTTTAGGTACAGCACCAACGATGCAATCCATGAAGGAAAAACCGATACACTGGAGTTCATTAAAATGAAAAACTCTGCTCTGTGAAAGGCAAGGTCAAGGGAATGAGAAGACAAGCCACAGACTGGGAGAAAACACTGGCAATGATAAAGATATGTTAAAGAAGTCGGATAAAGAAACACCATCCAAAATAAACCCTTAAAACTCAACAGTAAGAAACAACCTGATTTAAAAGGGCCAGAAACCTTATCAGACCCCTCACCATAGAAGACAAAGACAGCAAGTAAGCCCATGAACAGATGCTCCATGTCCTATGTCAGCAGGGAAGTGCAAATCACCTATATACAATACAAATATTGCACACCTATCAGAAAGGCCAAAATCTAGAACACTGACCACACCAAATGCTGGCGAGGATGTGGTGCTTCTAGTAATTGTGTTTCTTGGTATTTACCCAAAGGAGTTGAAGATGTATGTCCACACAAATACCTGTATGCACACGAAGTTTACAGCAGCTTTTTCATAATGTCAAAACTTGGAAGTCATAAGATGTCCTTCAGGAGGTAACAAAATAAATAAATGGGGGTCCATCCAGATCATGGAATATTATTCAGTGTTAAAAGAAAATGAGCTATCAAACCATGAGAAGACATGGAGGAATCTGAAATTCATATTAACTAAGTGAAAGAAGCCAATCTGAGAAAGCCTACATATTATATGATTCCAGCTACATGACATTCTGGAAAAGGTAGAACTATGGAGACAGGAAAAAGATCAGGTTGCCAGAGTAGGGTCCAGGAGTGGGGAGAAGAACAGACAGAGTACTAAAGCTTTTTAGGGCAGAGGAAATACTCTGTATGATATTATTATGATGAATGAATGTCATTGTACATTTGCCCAAACTCACTGAATGTACACCAAGAATGAACTGATAAGGTGAACTATGGACTCTTGGTGCTTATGATGTTTCAATATAGGTTCATCCTTTGAAGTCATGCCCCACTGTGCTGGGGGCTGTTGATACTGGGGGAGGCTGTGCATGTGCAGGGGCCAGGGGGTCTACAGGAAGTCTCTGTACCTCCTCTCAGTTTTGTTGTAAGCTTAAAACTGCCCTCAAAAATTGTCTTTAACAAAGAAAAGGGAACACCTGGGTGGCTCTGTCAGTTGAGCGTTCCACTCTTGATTCTGAGTCAGGTCAGGATCTCAGAGTCGTGGGATCTAGCTCCATGTCAGGCTCTGTGCTAAGCAGAGTGTCTGCTTGAGAGTCTCTCTCTTTTCCCTCTTCCTCTGCCCCTCCCCACCCAGTCGCTCTCTCCCTCTAAGACCAAAAAGTCAAATAAAAATAAAGAAAGAAAGAAAAGAAAAGAAAAAGAATATAAAAGAAAAAGCAAAAACTCCTTAAAGTTTATCAAATCAGGGTGGGAGTTACTGCCCCATAAAAGCAGAACAGAGCTCTCATTGTCAACTAAGTATTTTATTTAGGTTTAATTATAAAGCAATAATAAAAATATATGTTTATTTGAAGAAAAAGAGATGAGTAATAGTAAACATTGTGGTCTACTAACTGTTGAAGTCTGATTGGCATTTGACTGTCTTGTGTTATAGTACAACATTGTGATGGTATTTTTATGGATGCGGCTAAAACACAGTTCAAAATAAAATGTGGAACTACATCAAGTTTATCCAAATGCTCTTTTATTGGGAGTTATGAGCAGAACAAAGTGACTTGTTTAGTTCAATGTTTATGAAAGGAGAGGAGGAGTAGCCACCAACTACCAATGCTTCTGCAGTCCTCACACTGTGCCATGCACAGGCCCAAACTATGATATCCTGGGAAGAACCACATGAGCTCAGTGCCCTTCTTGTTGCCGTTATATAGATGGTGGGAACAGAACAGATGTGACCTGCTCAAGCTTGCGCCACAAGGGAGTGATGGGGAAGGGATTTGAACTCAGGCCATTTGATCCCGTATCCTACCTCTGACCACTTCATGACATTCAGCCAGAAACCATCTCAGCTGGGGGGGGGGGTTGGTGTCCGCACACCTGGGCTAAGATCTATACACCAGCAGCCCTTATTTCAGTTACTTCTGACTCTAGATCAGGCACTGTAAAATAGGTTCTCCCATCCGGTAGTGGAAGGCGGACGAAGACTTTCTCCTTGACAAAGCAATTAGTAATAGACTCTACCTCACAAAACTATTTGGTGAATCATATCAGTAAGTAGCTTCAAAAATCAGTCAGAATTCACATATGTAGCATCTAAAACAAGCAGGGCTCTATACCTTATTGTTCCTTTTTATTACATATAAGTTTTGTTTTTATAAGAATCTTTTTTTTTAAGATTTTATTTATTTATTTGAGAGAATGAGAGAGAGAGAGAGCACATGAGAGGGGGGAGGGTCAGAGGGAGAAGCAGATTCCCTGCCGAGCAGGGAGCCCGATGCGAGACTCGATCCCGGGACTCCAGGATCATGACCTGAGCCGAAGGCAGTCGCTCAACCAACTGAGCCACCCAGGCGCCCTATAAGAATCTTTTTATGTGAACTTTAAACATAATATAGTCAGAAGCTTCCTTTTTTGAGCAGCAATGATTTGTTTCGTCTGTTTCTGATGTTACACAGGAATGAATGTCACGACTACCTGTAGGCGGGCCAATGGAATAGAGTCACACATACGGAATTGGGGGGGCATGACACTTTCACAGACCATTTATAGGACGCCTTTTCTGGCACTGGACTTTTATACTGAGCTAAAATTAATATGGTCTCATATAATAAGCCAGAGTTGCTTGAAGCTTCCCTGAAGAGATCACAAGCATCCTTCGGTTTTCTGCATTGGGTATTGGGTTCGAGTGTCAGTATAATGGGCAGAGAATGCTCCAGTCATAGATAACATTTAGCAAAGTCAAATCTGCAAGTTCTGCCCTAAATCAGCACTGGGGGGCTCCAGATAACAAACACGTTAATATGGATCTTTGCTTGCACAAACATGGAGTAATTTTTTGACCATACACACTGCATGCCAAGCATCTGCACAGGTATTTTCTGATTTGGTCTTCACATCATTCCTTTGGGGAAGATACTATTACCCCCATCTTACAGATTCATACATTCCTCTGTTAAACATTTTTCTTCCCTTCTCAAGCCTTCAGGAGGCTGTGTGACTTGCCCAGGACCACACAGTTCAGTAGGCCGCAGTGTTGCTTAAACACGATCCTGACTCTCAAAATGGCTATGGTCCATACGTGCTTTTAGATCTTGTATTGTTGTCAAGACAGAGACACCAGAACTCCTCCAAGAGGAGGTATGGACAGTGGTCTGTAGAACACATCACATTAATCCAACAGGACTGTCTATGGACATTTCTCCAACTGTGTGTGCCCTTCCAAGGAGCCTTCCTTGGTTGCCTTGTACCTGCCACCCCGTGGCTTTAGGAGGTACCCTGACACAACACATTACCCTTCCTGAGGGTCAAACAGACCCATGTTAAGAACAGTGGTGCTAAGCATGCACTTAATCCTCTATGTAATGGATAACACTCAAAGTGCTATATTGGCCAGGATGGGCTATATTCTGCAGCGATAAGCAAGCTCCACCAAACCCTCAGAGGTTTAAAAAAAGTGAAGCTTTGATTTTGCTTGTGTCACAATCCAGCATGAATCCCACAGCTCTCCCTGGCAGCTCACCTCCAATCCCCTTCATCTGCAGTGCTGGCATCTGACATTCCTGGCCTCTGTGATCACTACACAAAGGTGAATGGAGGAGGACAAAGGAGTAGATGTCTTTGTGTCCAGTCTGGAAGTGGCTTCTGTAACTTCTGCCCATGCTCCATTGAATAAAAACAGTAATCTAGTCCCAACCCAACCCCAAATGCAGCTAGAAAATATGACCTTCTCATGTGCTCAGGGGGAGGATATATAATTGGTAAGCATATAGTTCATCTCCATGATGAGTGTCTACTGTTTGACTATAGTGTAACTGGGAACAGTATGGTCCCTACATTCAGTATTTCTAATCTAAGGAGAAGTCAAGCAGTGGAAGGCAGCATAATAAAAACTCTTATGAGAAAGGTGGTAGGTGTCTGGGGCAACTATACCAGAGTCTGAGAGTTCAGTTGAGCTTCCTGCAAGAAGAGATATCTACCTGGAGTCCGAAAACATAAAGAGGGTTTAGTGAGGCTAGGATGGATAGAAAGCTGTTCTAAGGAGAAGAAAGGTCCTGGATGGCAGGTCAGAAATGAGAACAAGCTGGGTTATACTAAGGACTGAGAAAACTTCGGTGTGCTTGAGCAGAAAGTGGCAACAAGGGAGTCTGACAAATTATTGCCAGAGACGTTACTAGTGTTCGAGGTGCTAGTGAGAGCAGTTAGTCGTCATTTAAATAGACCTGCGAAGCCTTCTGTACCAGACTTGCTGAGAGCACTGCATACGTATAATTGGATCAAGGCTCCCTTCTTTAATTAGATCAAGTTCTTCGTTTGTTTTCCTTTGAGTAGAAGCCCATTTTCAGCTTCAAGGGCAATGGCACCCTTCTTTCATGAAATGTTGAAGTTCCTCATGGAATACCTTGGGAAAATCTGTGGACCATTTCCTCCTCTGAAGATATGCCTGCCTGGGGCTCTGATTCCATTCTGAAGAGGCTTGTGTGTGGGTTTTCCGTGGGGACCAGGAGACGAACTAGGCTCACATCACAGCAGTGTCCACAGCTTCTTCCTTCTGTGCTTTGTGTTCTGAAAGAACCCTGGGCCCCCCAGAAGCTTTGGCCCAACTCTGCAACGCCATCAGCAAAGCCTTCAGCAGTGTAGTTCTCTTACTTGAACAATTTAAATATTGGAACACTTGCTTTGCTAGTGCAAATGTATATTCAAGGGTCCCACACTCATCCATTGTTCAGGCCACGGTGCAGCATCTCCTGGGCCACACAGTCAGTCAACACAGCCTGGGGTGTTTCTGCCAACATGTCAAGATATGACAAGAGCCACTGAGCACATATCTATTCAGGAAATAGGTTAACTAACATCAACCATCAATACACCCCCAAACAGCCAATTTAAAGGTAACATTTACTTAGATTCCTGAGTGAAGCCACATCTGTGTGTGTCCCAAGCATATGAGAGTGAGTTTCATTGACTGCTGTTTTCTTAAGGACACATCCTTACCACGAAGAGTGAGCCGGCAGGTGAGCACACCTCCACGCTGACGTTAAGTCCTTGGTGCATCCAGGGTTACATGAAGGTCAGTGGGACAAACTACCGGCAAGAAAGTTAGAAAGCATCTGTCCAGAAGGTGGTTATGTGTTTTCCAGAAGCCTCACTTCTAGGGATGGAACACAGTCTTGGGGTGTTCCTCAGCCCATCATGTCTTATTGTTTCATAGGCCATGTAATCCTAGGGCCAAACATAGGCGCTCCATAAGAGTAAGAGGACAGACGTGGTAAGATTTCTCCCAGTTGTTCTCTGAGAGTGTCCCCGGTTGTGCTCAGGAACAAGTGTTTTCAACACTCAATCCCAAGAGTTGTACAGCCGTGCAGGGTGTGGAGATATCTTGCCGCGCCATCCAAGAGCTGCTGTGAACCTGTCTCCCATGGGTACCGGAATGTGCATGGAGACAGAGCTTTGCCCTCTTGCAGTTCTCTCTCTCTCTGGGCCCTGCTTGGGCCCCTCACTGTGGGGGCCCTTGGGGGATCTAAGCTGCCAAGAAGACACTGGGTCTCCCAGGGCTCTCAGTGGGTAAAGCCAGGCCAGGCCGCCTATAGGAGTCGGGAGAATGCCTCTCCCCATGTGTAATAAGGGTATCAAAGAATTCTTTCCTTCAGGAAATTCTTCATATACTTAAACCTAAAAAGTGTTTTAATGAAAGTCAATTTATTTGATTTTATTAGAGGAACCGCACCCCCACTTCAAACTCAGAGAAACAAGTGTTCAGAAGAGCACAGATTAGTGAAGTTGCAACACTCTTCTACACTCAGTCTCTTCTGTCCAATGACATGGACCAAATGTATGTGCCTGAGTCTCTCTTTCCTTACAGAGGGTTGGGGTGGGCCATACACCCAGTCTTCCTGACTTGTACTCACACTAGAATCCAATGTCAAAAATTTCGATTTCCCCTACATAAGAAAGGTTTCAATATCCTGTTTCTTAGGTCTACACTCTATCTACTTAGGTTTATTAAAATCTTAGGTCTGAAGCTGGATTGTTCAGACACAGTGTGAATTAGGTAAATCATTACATCATCTAGAAAGGATAAGTAGCACAATCAATGGTAACACCACAAGAACAGAGAAAATGCATAAAGCTAACTTACAGTATCCAACTTCATTGATGAGTCCTATAGGAAAGAGTCTCCCATGTTTAAATTGATAATAATACAGGTACGTAAGTATTATGAGGTACCACTATTTAGGACAATTGGCAGGAAAACAAGAAAACATGACCTAGAGTATAGCTTCTACTGAACAGAGTCCATCAAAAAGTCTGAGTTCCATCCTTTATTTCCTGTGCCCTTCTCGCCTTTGAAATGCCATGTTCCTCCATCACTACAGAGCCACCCACTCCTGGTGGAAATCAGCAAGTGTCCCAAATTAGTCATTTATCTCTAGGAGCCTTAATACTTTTTGCTGAAATAAATTTTAGTTTTATTCACTATTTTAACTTAATCAGTATTTTAATTTGTAATCTTTTATTTCTGTGAGATGAAAGGCCTTGTCATTAATAAGAAAGTTCAGGGGTGCCTGGGTAGTTCAATCAGTTAAGCTTTGGACTCTTGGTTTCAGCTCAGGTCATGATCTCAGGGTCCTGAGATGGAGTTTGGCATCAGGCTACACACACACAGAGTCTGTTTGTCCCTCTCCCTCTGCTCTTCCCCAACCCCTGGCCTCTCTCTCTCCAATAAATAAATAAAATCTTTAAAAGTTTTCAGATATCTGTAAACAGGTGGATAATTAGTTGTTGGGGATGGAATTCTTGAAATAACATTAGGTTTTGCACACAGAACAGTGGAAAAAATGCATGTTTTACGGACAGGCAGACCTGGGTGCTATTCCCTGCCTTGTCTCTAATTAAGGTGTGTCCTTAGGCAAATCACTAAACTTCTAAAGTCTTTTTCTCCTCATATAAAATTGTGGATAAAACCCAACTTACATGATCGTTGAGAAGGTTAAATGAGATAATATGCCAGATGCACCAGAAAGTGCCTAAGTGTTATTTGCCCTCCTGACCAAACTCAGAGGACACCAGTCCTGAAATAAATATTTTATGGTGACTGTGGGGGAAGACATGACAAGGAACAGCTCTGTGGGTCAGATGAACAGGGAGAAGTGCCCAAAGGAAGGCTATGTCCAGGCGTGCAAGGTGATGAAAGAGTCGGTCAGCTCCATGGTCAAAGCTTACCCAAATGCAAACACAGTCTCCCAGCAAGACAGTTCCAGCCACACCCTCTCCATGCCCTTCCCTTGTCCTCCTGCACACAGGTGGGAGCCTCTATCCCCGAGCGCCGACTGCATACACACCCATACTCTCCAGCTCATGTGCCCTGTGTTAGTGGGGACATCCTCCTCTCCACCCCTTAACCAACATGTTTGGGCCTTGGCTTCCTACATGATTTCTACTTCTCTAATATAGCCCCTAAAAAAGACACAGCTCACTAGCATGCCGCAACTTCATTAAAAGAAACATTACTGTATTTTCAATGTCCATTTGCACCAACTGGTTTAAATGGAGTTTGACGGGAGATGAGCAGGAGGCAGCCATAGCTGGAAACAATCTGAGAGGAAATCCACTGCCGGGTTTGGCTGCTTTCACTGGTGCGGGGGCTGCGTT
Source organism: Mirounga leonina (assembly GCF_011800145.1). Classification (NCBI taxonomy): domain Eukaryota; kingdom Metazoa; phylum Chordata; class Mammalia; order Carnivora; family Phocidae; genus Mirounga; species Mirounga leonina. The sequence goes on along the minus strand of NW_023270854.1, from coordinate 2,980,557 downwards.
TTATAGTTCTTTTCTTAGATTTACATGTGGTTACTCCTAGGCGGCACCTGGGTGGTTCAGTCCGTTAAGCATCTGGCTCTTGATCTCAGCTCAGTTCTTGGTCTCAGGGTCATGAGTGCAAGCCCCCCTTTGGGCTCCACCGCCCCCAAAAAGTAAGAAATAACTTTCATGCTCATCAATAGGAAAATGGACATATGGTGTTCCTCTTCAAAGTGCCCCTGTTAAGTGCCCACATACTGAACATCTTCTAAACAGAACAGACATGACTCAACAGAAGAGTCGACCTGAGAGGGGAAGGAGGATGGTCAGGACTATAGGGTGACAGGGCCTGGGTTCTGGGTACCAGCTTTGAAAGAGCATCAGCAGATGCAAGAGAGGACCCTCCAAGGATGTTTATTTGATTTTCTTCATCCCGTTTATCTGGGGAGTGGAAAGAGAAGTCATTTTTGAGGTCAGAGGAGAATGGCAGCTTTGACTACAGGCACCATAATGCTTGAGAGCGGGTTAAAACATCATCTCGTCTCAGAAGGGCTGTGGATCCGAGTGACCGTCAGAGGTACACCCATGCTCCTCTCTGTCCTGTGACTTGGGTGACGAGCATAGATATTGATTCACTGAGTAAAGCATTGTTGAGGATGGAATACGGCCCAGGACAGGAACAAGGGATGGACAGAGGTACAAGATGCAGTTTCTGCTTCACGAAGCTCCCCACAGGCAAGTGGGAGATCCCCGCAGGATAATTAAGCAATTCAGAGACCCTTCCAAACTTGCAGTGGAATGAAGATAAAGCACCTAAGAGCAAAATACTGTTTGAAAAAGGTAATATCAGGATATTAGATAGATCGTGGTAAATCTTGAGTCTTACAAAATAAACATACATTTATTCACTTGATGAATATTCATGAGTTGTCATTTCTATGTATCGGGATAAGAGGGCCCCTTTGGGGTTGGAGAGCTGGAAGCCTGGTCGCTCCCCCAAGACCCTGGCAGGCCAGCAGGTCACAGCAACCGCAGTGAGCTGCAGGCCACATCGGAGATGAGGCCGCCGCCTCCCTTGTACCCTCAACAGCATGCAAATCTGTTATGGCCCCCAGTCCCCCAGAACTACACACTGAAGGGACCTGCAGGCAAAGCCATTCCAGCTTAGCAGAGGAGGTCTGGCACAAGCTTCCACGTCTAATGTGAGGGCCAAGTGGGCCGAGCATCTCGTCTGGTCCCCAAGCCCGGGCCCCGCAGCAGGCTGCAGGTGCCCAGGTGAAAGAATTGCCTGATTCCAGTTCCCACACAGGCGTACGAGCCGGGGGCTCGCTACACGATATTGCCCCAAAGCAGGGATGGAACGGCCAGCAGACGGCCTCTCTAGGGAGCGCAGGTGAAGAGGAAAGCTGTTTAGACATGGCCCAGTAAGTTTTTCTAATTTGTGCACACGTGCATTATACAAAAGTGACTTTAAAATTCTCATATATTTTGGTTTCATTTGTTTCTGCACATTTTTTAATATCCATGTGCCCCCAGATTAATTGCATAAACAACTGCAGATATCCACTGGACTATTTCTATAAACAGAAATAATTTTCATTAAAAAAATAACCGTTCCTGTTAAAAAAAAAAAAAATGAAGGAGACTTTTCAAATAAAAGGCATTAAAATTAAGAGCTTCTTAAAGCCAAGACCCTGTTTTCTACCCCAGTGATTCTCAAATTCTGCTGTGTGTTGGAATCATCTGAGGAGGCTAATTAAAGCAGAATATCTGCATTTTTTCAAGCCTTCCGGGTGATTCTGGTGTGCAACCACATTGAGAACCAGTGTGTTCCTGGTCCCTCATTTTGACTGGCTTGAATAGCGGCCTCAGAATGTCTTGGATAAAGTGAAAAGGCCAACTCAAGACTCACTTTCCTCTAGTTTGATTGTTTTGTCCCAGCCGTGAGCCCACAGTTACTGGCTCATGCATCTGCCAATCGAAAGGGCAAACCACAGAGACTTCACCGATGAGGAACAGTAAGAGGAAGGCAAATCAGATTAAGCCACATTCAAATCACATGCGTTCTGTGTAGCAAAGTCATGGGAAGTATGCAGTCATTCCCTTCCCTCTGTGCCATTCAACCTTCCCTATCATTCTAAAATCCGGCTTCCCAAAAAGATTACTGAGGACTATAACGGATTTGTAGGAAAAGTCACAGGCGATGGACACAGAGTCCATCTCCTTCCCCCGTCCCTGCGAACCTCCTGCACCTAACACCAGCCAAGTACCCTGCTTATGAGTAGACCAACTTCATTATGATTCAAGAACAAAAACGATGAATTTCAAACCTTCGCTTCTTCAATAACTTAACTCAGCCAATAAGCATCACATAAAATTGATCCCTAATAAGGAAATGAATAAATACTACTTAATAGCTTTGGTAACTATATAGATGTGGAGAAATTATGGTCTAATAAAATGACTGCCTTGCCTCTCCCTGCACATTTCCCACCGTGGAGAACACGGGGCTTGGAGTCCCACCGGCTGCGTCTGGCAGAGCTCACGTGGCCACCCCCTTCTGCCCTGTGACACCGCGTGGGTCCCCTCACAAGCATGGGGACAGAGCCACTGGTCGCCAGCTCTATGATCTTCCGCAGGACTTTCAACCCGGGCTTCCGTCTCCTGTCTGTAACACGGGAGTAGATCCTGCGTCACAGAATCTCGAGGATTAAATGAGAGATTGCATGTCAAATCCTGACATTCGCCATCAAACAGCAGCTGAAACTTCCCCCTTCCTATGCTGTCTGTGCTTTCCGGGCTGGACCAACACATTCTTTGGAAGGGCGACACAATTTCTCACCTGGTTGGGTATTTTTTGCTGTTTTTTCCGTGAGTTTTCTGTTTGCTTGTTTTCTCCGTGCATCTACCAAAGCGCCATTGGATTGGCGCTGAGTTTTTTAAAAAGTGTAGAGATTACTGTGTTAAATGATAGATCATTTTTCTCCAAGAGACTCAAACACTATCCTTCCAAATGCTTCATCAGGTGCCCCGATAGTTTTTGTAGGCTTTAAAGTAAAAAATTATTAATGACAGAGTACAAAAAGGATTAGCTCACAGCATCTCTGCCGCTGAAGAATCAGTTAGAACATTTTGGTTTCACAACTAGCAGGAGTAATAAAGAAAGCCTGCAAGCCTCCCGGAGACTACTCCCTAAACAGTCGACGCAAGTGTTGGCTTCTCAACATTCAGATGTGGAACAAAATAGATGAATCCCAGAAATCAAGATGTTAAGAAAGAGTAAATCAGGAAGAGTAAAGGGAAAGGAGAAGCTGCAACTGCTTACGGAAACAAACAACGCCTAAAAAATAAATTAAAGCTTGTTGTCAATGTTCCTTCTCCCCAGGGATGGATGTGTGTATAATAAAGATCTCCAGAAGCGCCAACCCATATGGCTTGGTAAGCATGTTCTCAACAGGCTACTTTAAATTCTACTAGGAATAGACTAAAGTGATTTAAACTTTACATTCCTGTTGTAAATGGGCATTTCATTTTCTGTGTAAGGTCATATGATTTGCCTAGATTCACAGCTGCATCAAAATACAACAGTTAAAATTTATTAGTAAGATTTCTGAGGTGACATTTAAAATGTTAAGAATGTTAAGAATGCGCAAGCGTCAGGCTTATGCCTCCGACGATGGGCATTCCTCTGCAACACAGGCTTTCATCACACAAATTGGGTATAATTGATCTAATAATGAGAGGATACAATCTGAATTACTGTAGACCTTCATTGATTAGGAGGGACCCTATCTAGAGCCCAGAGAAGACGAGGCAACAGTCCTACGTGGAGCTTTGTTTGAAGCGTGAAGAGGAGCTGGATTTGTCAGAGTGAAAAACACTGCAGGTGTTAAGTGCAGAGTTCGAAAAAGGGGAAGAGATGTAAAAAGCAGTTGTCACTAAGAATTAGGAAAAATAAGTGCTTTCATTTTGCGCAGGGATTTTACTTAGAATCTACTTATTTGGTGATATTTATGTTTTGCAGTTTTACACTTGTAACTGTGAAAAAGTATTCTTCCTGAAATTCCTGCAAAAGTAAACCATTTTGTTGTTTTGGGTTTGAAACACCAACCCTTTTTCCAGAAGAAATAAATTTAATTATATGGAGATTTGTATAGGGTTTACTAAGAAAGGCAGCTAATCAGCTAAAAAATAAAAATAAAAATGCAACAGATTTTACTACTTCTTATCGAAGCAGACATCCTCATCTGGTTCAACGGAGCAATTATTTGTCACAAACATCTATATTTGTGCTCTTTCAGAGCACTTGGCCATAGTATCTTTACTCGGCCTTGTGTCAGTCAAAATTTTTAATCTGCAAAGGTGCATGCTCCCCCCAAAATAACTAGCTGTTTTGGCTAATAAAGGGCAACCCATAAGCATGCCCTGTATGAGTTTAAATATCAAGATAAATGAGATCAAAGAACATTCCTTCAGGTACATGGGATGCACTTACTTTGATGAGCAGCTCTAGGAAAAAATGATCCCAAGTATCCAATCTGCATGTCCGAGAAGAATGAATTATGGGAAGTGTCTCGACAGAAGAGAGGATACAGTTCCCAAAGATAGGAAATGGCCACTTTCCTTCATGCTTTTTACCACCTGGAGATCGCATGAAATGTTATCTGATTTGTCGTTTGGGAAATATTCCCACCTTTTCCTGCCACCAATGGTGGCAGGGAAACCCTATACAAATCTCCATATAATAAAATTTATTTCTTCTGGGAAATGGTTCATTTGCACTTGGTGTCCCAGCGTCACCTCACTTCCACTAACTCTGTGGCTCTAGGATCCCCTTCCGGCACTCAGGCCTCCTCCACCTCCATCCGGAAGGCTTGTCTCAGCAGTCCTTATAGTGTGGGCCGCTACAGAGCTCATCCTCCTTTAGTATTTCTAGGCAAGGAATGAATTCTAGAGAAATTTCAACCACAAACAAAGCATGTCTTTACTTGGACAATGACCATAACTTAATACCAAATATCTTGTTGGAATACCTCCAGCAGATATGAACAAGGACAGTATTTTACAAATAGGAGAGCTAAATGCAATCTAAAGAAGTTACAAAATCTCAATACCTTTTGTCCCTGTTGCCTGAATTTGGTTACTTTCTGTAATTGGCCGAGGTAGTTGTAAACTATCTGAAATTCAGTAAGTCTGCTAGATTTCTCTGTGTATTTACCCGGATTTCATTTAAGGAAGCGTGTTGGCCTCCATTTCTTCTCAGCACTGGTCGTATCCAACAAACGGAAATGAATAATTGAGAGTTCAGACTGAACGTCACACGGAACCAGGCCTGTTCTTTTCTTCCTTCAAAAACAATTATTGGGTTCCAATGGAATATTCCACCCATCCCAGTTCTGCCACTTCTTCCCTCTTTGATTTGGGGGAAGCCATTTAACTTTTTCGGAATCTTGCTTTTCTCAATTGTAAAATTGAGGAAATAATATCTTCTCCCCAGATGGTGATAAGAACACAGTGAGATCGTGACTGTAAACGTTTAGCATAAAGCAGCACTCAGTAAAGGTAACTATTGCTTTAGCTGGGACGAATGAGCATTTTATAAAGAAAATACATTCTGCTCCCATATTGGCCTAACTGTGGCTTCCTGAGAACTTTTTTAAGTACTTTGCCACCACTCTCCTTCCTGAGCCCTGTATTCTAGCAGCTTTAGATAAATCACTCGTACATCTAGACTGAGTTGACAGGTCTCTTTTAAAGTCAAGCCAAAGAAACAGGTGCCTAACTCCACAAAGCTGTTCCTCTGTGGTCCTGGGTTTGGTACTAGAAACACTTGCAAGTGTTTATCCTGGGAGAGCAAATGGACAGATGCAGGGTGTCTGTGGTGGCTTAAGTCGCGAGTCCTGTTAGTGCTTCAGTGCAAACAAGCAGGGGGCCAATGCAAAACCCAGAGAAGAGAATGTGATTTTATCCTACACATCAACTTACCAGATTACGGGGAGGTGGGGGATGCGAAAAAAAAAAGAGAGGGGGAAATTTTCCCTCTTATCTTGTCATGCATATAGAAAGATGCGATAGAAGCTAACTGTGTTGGCCCAAGTGTTTCTGAAACTGCTGACGTCAGACTGGAGGTTTGTGAAGACCGGGACTGCCTTTCCTCCTGTCCATGTTAATGCACGGGCACTGCGCTCGCAGTAACCAAACACCGATGAGTAGGGCTGCGTGGATGTAAGGAACCATGCCGCAGACCCGCGCGTGGAGAGCTGAGAAGGACCATCCCCATGCGCCGCCGTTCCCCCTGGGCTCGCCGACTCTGTTGGACCTCCTTGACAAGAGATTAACAGTTACTACACACTGCTGGACGCCAGGAATTGCTCCAAGCAGTTTTCATGGATGAATTCATTCATTCTTCCTCAAACTCTCAAAGGACAGCTGCTGTTATCCCCATTTTACTGATGAGTCAATGGGGCCCCTCAGTGCGGAGCCGTGCCCGCTCACACACACACACTCTCTCACACACTCACACACTCTCTCTCACACCCACACACACTCACACTCCACGAAGTCAGCAGCTGAGAAGCCTGAGGAGTGATCCAAGGGGACCAGCCCCAAGCCGAGCAGACCCCTGCGGGGGGCCCATCTCTAACTGGTGGGGAGGGGTGTCTAGAAGGCACGCCCATGCTGGCGAAATCCCCACAGGTGGTCAGCACAAGTCCCAGAAGACAAGGGGCTCGCGGGGCAGATGGCTTCTCGGTTGGAACATTCCAGAGGTATATGGAATCCCCAAGGTCGACGAGGAGAACAGGTTCACACAGAAGGAAGACATGGGACAGGTTTCTAAGAGGAGGTGTCTGCACAAGGGCACTGAGCTGGGGCAGGTACTTGAAGAGGTACTGCAAATCCACACAGGCAAGTATGTGGCCCCCAGAACCAAGCAAACGTTCAAATACTGAAATAAAAGTTCAGGATAAGCATGGAATCGCCTTGAGCCCAGACATGGCACCAAGGCCCTCACTGAGGGCCTGGTCTCCTGTGACATCCTTCTGGAAGAGTCACCAGAGCCAGGGGCGGGCTGGGAGTGGGGAGGTGGTGAGGACCCGGGGCAGGAATGTGCTGAAGGAGGCCAGACACTCGGCCTGTGGGAACAGAAAGTGCTTTAACTCCCCCCGAAGGTTTCTCAAGGCATTTTCTAGGCTTAACAATCATGTGGCAATTTTGCTTATCCACGTTTCCGAAAGCATTAATAAGGACCATCATTAGCCTATCACCGTTACTTCTGATGCGGTCTGGCGCTCCGTGTTACCGGCAAACGAGGCTGCATCAGGGATGACAGCGACGTCCCGCAGGCGACCGCGAGCTTCCCGCGCGCCCGTTGTTCTGAAACGCCCCCCACTGGCAGCACCTGCTCGGCCCCCAGAACTGCCGTGACCGAGCCGTGGTCGAATCCACTTCACCCACCAGCTTTCGGCCACACCCTGCTGCGGAGGCAGCGGGAACCAGAGCCGTGGCGTGTGCTCACTGAGTCCCACAAGGCCGCTGTGAGAAGTCAGAGAACAGTAGGTGGACATCAGCCTTTATTCCGTATCCAATCAGGCTGCTGTTCAAGGGCTCCCTCAGACGACAGGATGCTACGCTGAGTTCCCCGCCTGCAGACCTACTGTGTGCTGGTTTCCTCCCTCTCGTGAGCACATGTGTATGTCTACGTGCACTTGTGCGTAAGTGTGTACGTGTATGACTGTGTGAATGCATGTGTGTTGCGTGTATATGTGTGTATCTACACACACGTGTGCAGATGTATATTTATGTGTAGGTGGATGTGTGTACCTGCACACATGGAAGTACGTATGGGTACACGTGCCTCTCTGTGTATTTGTATGTGCGTGTGGTGCATGTACCCGTGTCTACTGCATGTATGCATGACCAAGCTCATGTGTGCACACGCATCCGTGCATCCTGCCATCGCTCCTGTGAGCTTGGCACTTTCCCCCCGCACCGTTGTGACTTCAAGGACTCAGGTGACTATCCTGCTCTTAGTAGGTGATGAGGCCTTTTGCGCCCATGCCTATTTGATGCCGAAGCCCATGTTTCAATTCCAAAAGGCAGTTGAGACTGAGGTGGCTCTGAGTGGGGTCAGGTGGAGAGTACAGATCAGGGATCCACAGGCAGGATACCACATGCTTCGGGAAGAGATAGCAGCCGTGCCTGGATGGGGGGTCCTGACATCCGGACAAACAGGCCAGGAGGCTCAGCCGGCCCCAGGACGCGGGCGTACCCCCGTAGCACTGACGAGTCTCTGCATGAGCACGTTTTTGGTGGCTGATGAATCGTACATGACGTACTTCCATTTACAGATTTAGCATTTTCAAACTAATGCTTCCATTCTTTACTAAGTCTAAAAGTGAAATAACTTCTCTGGGGAGAAAGAAGAATCTATGTAGCTGTGTGTGCACCCAGATACAACATGTATGACAAACCAAGAGAATAGTCCTAATATTTGAAGTTATTACAGAACAACAAAAACATGAATACAAAATGCAATAGAAAACTGTATGCCAACAGACAATTCTCACACATCTCTGCAAAATAAACATCTAGTAAACTTATTAAAAAAATGATCCTCACTAATCATCAGAAAGGGAAAAAAATGAAATACTATTTTTCATTTATCAAGCTGGGGCATGAGTACCTTTCAGTTCTCTATTGTATATTGCTATATATTGAAGAGTTCCTACAACAACGATATTATTACGGCTACCACCAGAAAACAGTGCTGTCACCGTAGGGAGGTCAGAAGAGGTGGCACTCGGTACGAGATAGACCCACACGGCATGCCTAAATCCCCGTGCATGCCCAAGGGAGAAAAGACAGGCGAGCCACGTTCCTCTAAGTGGCCTCTGAACACAAAGTGCTCCTTGGTCGGCCCAGCCCCACCGGCTCCGTGGAGCAGCCAGAACTGAAGTCATGGTAGCTTCCGCATCTGCCCACAGATAGTGTTACTGCGCCTTCGGAGTAGACGGCACAACAGTCTTTCACCGTGTTGCCTCGAGGGGTTTAACTTACAGATTCCTAAAGCAACGAAGATCAGAACCGCCCTTACAAAATCCAAGAAGTGTTCTGGCCCGCACACTATGTGCACCATTTCCTCCAGCTGAGGCCAAGCTCACGTGTGATTTCCTGACTTCACCCAGAATTTCCAGGCTTTTTTTGAGTTGAATTCAAATGTTGCAACTCTTTAATTAAAAATAATTTGTCACAACTGAATGGATTCAGCAGCCTTCTTTCAGGAAAAAAAAAATAAAACAAAACAAACAAAAAAGAGAGAGAAAGATCGAGAGAGACCTCCCTCCTTAAAGCATGGACTCAGCCCAAATTCTTTACTACCCGCCCACCACCCAATAGCATAAACATGATGCTACCTTGTTCAGGCAGCAACTTCCATGTGCTGACATCAAAGCCCTGAGTGTCTCTGCAGAAGAACTCAGCCTTCGAGACCCTCGCTGTGTGCTCAAGCACATCACTGGCTGGTCTGTGGGACGCTTCTAATCCAGAGAACATTTTCATAGCACATTTCCCTGGGTGTGCGACTCGGGAGACCTAGCATATACTTACTTCCTGAAACATTCAGCGTGGTGAGCTTAAGAGACTTTCCGTGTGAAGGCAATGGCTTACCCAGTTTTAAATGCTCCCTAATACAAATGCCTATTAAGTGCAAAAATGTTCACTCTACTGTATTTAGGGCCCCTAAACTAGGACCTAAATAATTTATGACCACTAGTTCACCTCTGCATTCTTCTCAAAATCAACAAGTAATGTTAAATTTTTACTGTACCCAGATTTAAAACCATTTAGGAAGAAGGAATAAAAAGACAAAAGAAATGAGTGGGGGAAGAGAATACAAGGCAAAGACACACAGGGAAAAGAGAAGGAAGGAGAGACAGCTGGAGATGCCCCCAACCTGAGGACAGCAAGCTGCCCAGCACAGCCCCTATGTTGAGCGCTTGCTTTTGGCACCTTGTACATTGAAGACTCACTCTACTCTCCTCACATACTTAACAAGATTGTGAGGAACACTCAAATATAAACATAAGGAATGGGTCCTCTCTACTGAATTTGAGATTTCCACAAAAACTCATGGACAGAATTTCCAATTTATCAAATGATGTACCAGTAAATTTTTTCTAAAATAATCTCTAAATCTTGCCTTAGAATAAGCTCTTAAGGTACTATTATGGCACATGAAGTCTTTTAAGGCTTATTTTGTATCTTGGATTATTTATTTTTTTGGTTTTTATTTAGTTTTGTTTTTTATTTTATATTGGTACATTTCCCTCTAGAAATGTACCTATTTACAGTCCTATCATTGTGTTTCACCTTTGCCAATACGGATATTAATCGTATTTCAGCTTTGAGGCCTTAGGTCATTATATTTAAGGGCAATTTTTTTTTTTTTTTAGAAAGTCATTGTTGTTCCTCAAGACCTGAATTTTGTGTGATTAATTTAATCCAAAGGAGCTTCCAGGAGAATTAATGTTATGATTCTAATCTAATGATGGATATCTTAGTGAACATGGGATTTACTAAACTTAAATGTGGTCTAGAATGGATTGACTATAAGCTCAATCCAAGGAAATCATACCTTTAAAAGAGTTGAGCAGCTTTATGTACTTCATATTCATGGTTTAGAAACTTAAGTATTTGTTGCATATGTGTTAAGTCAATAAAAGAAACAAGTTAGAAAGTCCAATTTTGTTATCTGCTAAAGGATTGTTTAATAAATGCTGGTGGATTAAAAAAATACATGTAAGTTATTTTCATAAAGTTTATATAAAAGACAATACATAATCCTGGCATTACTGAAAACAAAATCAACCAAATATTTAATTACATGAAAACTACATTTAATCATGAAAAATCTGAATGCTTTAAATTTTCCTCTATTCCAATATTTTCACTGCCTTAACTTAGTAAGCCAACCACATTGAATCAACTTCATTTGTTATTGATTATCCAATGCTGTTTATAGTTGGTGTGTCTCTTTGACTATGGCTTCCCCAGAACTTGACTGACTTGGAATTCACAATCTTGAATCCTCAACTTCTTCTCCCTGATGTTATTTCTACGCTTACTCAATGCCAACATGGCTTTGTCTACACAAACCTGAGGTAGCTACTTAGAATTCTTAACTTCAAGAAATTCAAGAAAAATATTCTAAAGATCTTTAAACTTAATTTGTCTAATACGAGACTGACCATTTTATATCTGGCTGCTCCACCCTCTGCTATTTCTTCAGTGCCGACCATCCTAGTTAATGGAAGACTGACAGTTCATCTAACTTCCTCTTTCTTTGTCTCTTGGTTCTTGTTCATCTACCTGGTTTCTGACCTACCTTCTCCATCAAGACTACGTTGCCTTTATTTGTTTCCTTCTTTCATTATTTTATGATAGGCACTCTCATTCACCTCATTCACCCTCACTGTGACATGGGGCAGCATGAGTAAGGGGCACCCTACTATAACAAGTGGCCAGACATGGTAAAACTCTTTATCCCCACAGGTCAGAGACTCTCCTCCTCTACCTAGAAATCTCAGGCAGCCCAATCTGGGGAATTGTCTTCTACCTCCTCAGGCAGCACTGATAGGAACCAACCTGAACCCCAGCAACACAAAATAAACTTAGCAGACCAAAACAAAACCACAGAGATGAAAATTAAATTGTCATTGGAACCACAGCCTACAAAGACAGGCCAGAACCTACATGCAAAGCCTAAATAGGGTGACTCTCTTCTAATGTAAAATATTTAAAAGACTCAAAGATTCCTAACATAAAAGTGAAAATATCCAAGATACAAAAAAAAAAAAAAATGGCCATCATACCAAAAATCAGAAAATCACAAGTTGAATGAGAAGTCAATCAACTGATGCTGACACTAAGATGAATCAGATGTTGGAATTATTTGACAAGAATTTTAAAGTACCCATCATAAAAATGCTCCAATAAGCAATTACAATATATCTTTAAACAAATGAAAAAGGAGAGGATGTCAGCAGAGAAACAGAAGTCATGCAAAGGAACCAAAGGGAAATAATAGAACTGAAAGATATAATAACAGAATTTTTTTAAATAGTAGAGTGTTCAATAGTAGAATGGAGAAGACCAAGGATAGAAGCAGTGAACAGGGGGCGCCTTGGTGGCTCAGTTGGTTAAGCGACTGCCTTCGGCTCAGGTCATGATCCTGGAGTCCCTGGATCGAGTCCCACATCGGGCTCCCTGCTCGGCAGGGAGTCTGCTTCTCCCTCTGACCCTCCCCCCTCTCATGCTCTCTATCTCATTCTCTCTCTCAAATAAATAAATAAAATCTTTAAAAAAAAAAAAAAAGAAGCAGTGAACAGAAGGACAGATCAACGAAACATACCCAGTCTGAACAACAGAGAGAAGACACACTATGAATAAGTGAATTGATGCCACAGAGGGGGCCGATAAAAGACTCTTCACATCATATACTTTGAGAAGGTGGGGAGAAAAACTGCAAGGCTAAAAGAATATTTGAGGAAATAATGTATGAAAACTTCTCAAATTTGGTGAATGCCCTAAACCTACAGATTCAGGGAACTGTATAAAACCCAAACAGGGTAACTCCAAAGAAATTTACACATTATAATTAAACCACTGAAAACTAAGGAGAAATGATACATTACCTGGAGGGGAACATTAATTCAAGCAACAAGAGATTTTCTCAGCAGAAATCATGGAGGCCAGAGAGAAGTAGCAAAATGTTTTTCAAGTGCTAGAAGAATTGTCAACCAGTAAAACTAATCTTCGAGATAAAGGAGAAATAAAAACATTCTTAGATCAAAGAAAAAAAAAAGAATTCCTTACTAGCAGATCAACTCTGCAAGCATGACTAAAGTTAATCCTTCAAACATCAAGAAAATGAAACCAAAAAAAAAAAAAAAAGGAAGAAAAATTTTGGAGCATCAGAAAGGATAAAAGAACAATGGAAAGAGTAGAAGTTGCAGAACATACCGTAGACTATCCTTCTCCTTGTGAATTTTCTAAATAATATGTGATGATTGAAACAAAGATTATAAGACACTCAGACATTAATGAAAGTTTCGTTTAAATGTGTAGAAGTTAAGGGACCTACATGGAAGTAAGGTGTCCACACTTCACTCAAAGTGGCAAAATGTTGATACCAGTAACTGTGATAAGTCACATAGGTGTATTGTAACACTCAGAGTAAACACCAAGAAAACTATACAAAGAGATACATTCAAAAACGCTATAAATAAATCAAGATGGAGTCCTAAGTAACCCACAGGAAGGCAAGAAAATAGGAACAGAGGAACAAAAAACAGAGGAAAAAGAAAACAAATAATAAAATGTCTGACCTAACCCTTCGTATATCAATAAATACCTTAAGGTTAAATGGTCTAAATACACAAAGTGTGAGGCAGAGATTGACACAGTGGATAAAAAATAAGGACCCAACCATACGCTGCTTAAAAGAAATTCATTCCATATTCAAACACATAGTTTGAAAGTAAAAGGATGGAAAAAGATACCATGCAAACATTTATCCCCAAAGAACAGGAGTAGCAATATTAATATCAGAAAAAGTAGACTTGAGGGCAAAGAAAATTATCAGAGAAGAAAAAAAAGAAGGATATTACACAATGATAAAAGGATCCATCTGTTAGGAAGATATATAATCTTACATGTGAATGCACCAAACAACAGAACCTCAAAATATATGAAACCAAGCCTGATAATGCTAAAAGGAGAAACAGACAAATCTACAATTACAGTTAAGGACTTCAGCACCACACTATATATAAATGATAGGACTACTAGACAGAAAGTCAGCATGGATATCGTTCCGAGCAAAAAGTCAACCAACAGAACATACAGAGAACACTCCACCCAATAGCAGAATATTCATTTTTAGGATTTTTTTCCAAACATCCCTGGGACAGTTACCAAGGGGGAAAAAAGAGCATATCTTGATATGCTGGGCCATAAAACAAAAACCTTAAAAAAATGAAATAATACATAGTATGTTTTCTGACCACATGGAACCCATTCATGATTTAAAAAACAAAATGAAACAAACAAAAGAAATCTCTCAGAGGGCACCTGGGTGGCTCAGATGGTTAAGCGTCTGCCTTCGGCTCAGGTCATGATCCCAGGGTCCTGGGATCGAGCCCTGCATCAGGCTCCCTGTGAGGCGGGGAACCTGCTTCTCCCTCTGCCTCTCTCTCTCTGTCTCTAATGAATAAATAAATAAAATCTTTAAAAAAAAAAAAAAAGGAAAAAAAAGGAAACTCTCAGAAAACTAGGAATACAAGGATACCTCCTCAATTTGCTAAAGAATATCTCCAAAAAATCTGCATCTAACATTATACTTGATGATGAACGACTTGGTGATACTCCCTTAAAATTGGAGCCAAGGCTGGGATGACCACACATCCTACTGGAAATTCTACCAACTTCAGTAAGGCCAGAAAACAATCAATATAAAGCAAACTATCCCTACTTGCAGATGACATTATTTCCTTCATTAATTCCATAGCATCCCAAAGAATCCTTAAGAAATGTTCTAAAAGTTGAGTTCAGCAAATTTGCAGAAAGAAGATCAACACAGGGAAGTTGACCACATTTGGATATGTTCACAATGAACTGGGAAATCAAAATTGGAAACACAATACCATTCACAGTCGATCAAAAAAAAATGAAATACTTAGATATAAACATAAAAAAAACATATACAGGACCCATAAACTGAAAAAATTTAAAACAGAGATGAAAGAAATCAGTAAAGACCCAAGCAAGGGGGAGCCCTCAGGCAGGCTCAGCACAGTCCCCATCATAAATGGCTCTTCTGTCACACCCGGTCATTGCCACCACCACAGCCCTATGAGACTGTATTACGATTTCTCGACTTCATGTCAGAATCCAGCTGCTAAACTGAGGACGGAACGGTGAATTTCTCGCCCTTGTTTTCCAGACCTAGCCCAGTGCCTGGCACGTAGAACACGTTGGGTAAACACTGGCTAGATCCCCAGGAAGCCTGCCTGAGGTGGCCAACAGCAGGGTCTTCAGAGATGTCTTGCTGGGAGAGAGTCACTGGAAAGTCATGTCCCTGGTGGTTTGGGGTTGGGGCGGAGGGGGGTGTAGCGAGGGTCCATAGGCGATGAGTTGAGCAATGAGGGGAGAGAACAGGGCAAAATTGTGGCCAACAAAGGGTTTGATAGGATGAAAGAATTTGAGGAACTGCCGAGAGGAAGGAGCCATTGAAGGGAGAGAGACAAAACAGAAGCACAGATGGAGGGGACCACTCGTGGAAGGACCCCCAGGAGTGAGGGGAGCTGGCGTAAGGCACACGTAGAGGGGAGGCCTCCACTGCAAGGTGATCAGAGGCAAGGTGGATGTGGCTCAAATATTCGAGGGTGCACACTTCAGGATGTCTGACTCTCTCTGTGAAAGCAGTTGTTTGATGAAAGAGTGGTTGTGGGGGCGGCACGGTCTTCAGCGGGTTGACTGGGTTTCAAGGTGTAAGGAGTGTCATGAAGAAGGCTGTTATCCAGGAGGGAAAAAGGAGTCATCTGGTGTTGCTGAGAGCTGAGCTGGTGGCAGTCCGTAATCTCTACAGGGCCAGGCATCCCCTCAGGCAGAGGTCAAGGATCCCGGCACAGGGGCCGGGGGGCTGAGTGCCTGGCGGAGTCTGCGGGATGGGTCCCACAAGGGCCGCCTGCCTCCCCCAACTCCCTCCTGTGTGTGCATGCGCTTCTGGGCTCTTGGACGCCGGCCCACGTCTCTGCCAGCCCCCACTTTGCTATATTTCTGATTCCACGCAACCACTGTTTCCTACAGTGTTTCTATAGTCTACTAACAAAGCTTATTCATTGTCCTAGCAGCAGAAAAGATTCCAAAATTCATCTTCTCCATAATTCAGACCCCAGTCAGCACCACGGCAGGCTCGGGTAATTTGGCCAACTCGCTGGCCACGATTCCTCACGTTGCAATCCATCATCATTATGAGCTGCATTCACAACATTTCTTCCTTTGGCATCAAGTCTGAAATGCAAAGGATTGTTAGGACAGAGAGAGATGAACCAATGAGATACTGAGACCCAGATATGTGCTTTGTTAGAAATGAAAATGGAAATATGATTCCAGGGGAAAAAGGACTTTGTCACAACATGGTCACACGCTCCTTTCAAAACATGAAAAATAAATTCACCCTCAAGAAAAAGAAGAAAAATGGATCTGACAGATTCATTCTCTCATATCGTGAGGTTTCTCCTCTGAGCCTATACATCAAGGATCAGCAGGAACAAGCAAGACCACGCCGTCAGAAAGACAGCCTGTGCACTCATTGTTACTGAGTGGGTCCTCTCCTCACTGGTCCGCGCTTTTTAACCTAAATGTGATTAAGTGGCTTGTCCCAGAAATGAAAAAAGTCAGCTTCCAGCCCAAACGTAAATAGATTACATACCCTGTAAGCTTCGCTCTCGTGCCCAACACTCACGACAAATTTGAATGTCGGTACCTTTGATTGTATTTCTAACCCAGAAGGGACAAAATATCCTTCAGTAGCTCATTAATTGCGAATTCTTTCTTGTGGTCTTTTGATGTAGGGCAGAATGGTGCACGTTGAGCAGAACTATGGAATGTGGGCAGAGATTTGACAGCTCTTCATCCGCTCCCTGACATTATGGATAGGGTGCCTGCAGATCAGGAAGGAAGTAGGCTTACACATCCAGGTTTTCCGGACCGGGGCCCCACGTCCCACCGCTCATTAGCTGTAATGCAGAGAAATACAAGCACCTCAATCTAGCCGGCACTTACCTATCTTTGCTTAGGTCAGGTAGACTTCCCACGCAGCTAATCGTAGATGTGGATAAACCGTACCTGAGACACAGTAGATACCAACAAATATGTGTTAAATTCTTCCTGAAATTGAGGCAAAGGAGAACCCCCTTTGAACTCATTGGAATTCCCAATCGTAAATGATTTTCAGATACCAGTGGAACCTTGACAACCTCCCTACTGAGGATAATACCGTTTGGCAATTTGTTATAGAATCAACATGACCATTTCTGAACCAAATCTTGGAATACTAAGTCTAACAACGGACTTTTTTCTGATTCATGAACTAATTTATAAATATTCATCATTTCATTATACCGTTAGTGAATCACTTTACTGGAAAAAATTTAAATTACTTGAATTCAGAGCTGTCTCAGAAAATCCAAAATAACTGTACGGCAAGATCTAAAGATCCAATCACACACAGACCCAAACAACTTGGACTTTGTGATGCTCACTTTGAGTAATTCTCATCTCCAAAGGCATAGGATTTGGTAAATTGCACTGTCTCCAAATTTACCATGTAATGTATAACTCCCCATATGGGTCAGTTTAGAGGAAGATCGAAGATCTAATATGATTATGGTAAACCTACCATAACCTGCCACTAACATCACCTTTCTCTTACAAGTGGGGGGGCACAAGCTCATTCAGAATCGTAGTAACATTGCTTCATCTGTTCTTTTTAATGTTTGCAGCCTGTGGGTCCATTCTGAGTGTTTATCTTGCCATCTGCCTGAGTGCACAAAGACGGTATGGTTTTTCTGATAGACATCTTTGCCACCTTCACACCTACTAAAATCAAGTGTCATGTTCTGCTATTAATACTGAGATGGAACACATAAAGGCCAGATAACACCTTCACAACGTTAGATAGATCCCCCAGTCAAGATTCTATCAAGATGGTATAAAAAGTCTCAGGATGTTTAATGAAATCATGAAATCATGACATTCTCCTTACTTCTGAAGTATACAAATCAGCCAATTATTACAGTGTTAAACTAGCTGCCCAAAAAGGGTATATATCAAAAAATAAAAAAATAAAAATAAAAACCAGTTACTGTTGTCCGGAAGTTAGAGAAAGAGCATCTCTAATTGGGGGAGGGGGTACCATTTCAAGCCCATCTTCCAGAGAAAATCAAGAGGAAGCATTTAGAAGGATTTGGTCTCAGTTGGCTTTGCTACGAACTTGTTATTAACTAGCTGCCTAAGTCAGACAACATCACTGGGATGGGATGTTAGACTCCTTTGCGAAATGAAATTATTGGGACGTTCCAGCTCCAATATTTTACGATTTGCTTCGTTTTGAATTCAATGTGCAGCGTGAAAATACTTTTTGAAGACATTTTCGTGAAGGCAGAATAGTGACTGGCAAAGGATGGGCTCTCAGTAAATAAACACTGCTAAGTGCAGAAGGGTGTGGGCCGGGCAGGGACCCCACTGACGCGAGCACGCAGTGGCCACAGAGATGCGGTGTCACCTTCCCTAATGATTCAGAGAAGACATAGAGTGTCTCTTCATCTGGGCTAAACCGACATGACATAAGTGAGCATTCACATATGTTTTCAATCTTTATTAGGAACGTATTAGCCTAAAACACCGTGGGGACTTGCTGCAGGATTCGTGTTTTTGCTGTTGAGCGATACACATTCTCTCTGGTTCAGATTCCCTCTTCCTCCCTTCCTCTGCCCCCGCTCCCCCTTTTTTTAATTTAACTAGAGAAAATGGCATGTTAATCTCAGCCCCACCTCGGCTGGGTCATTCTCAGGTCAGCAGATTAGAGACACCAACAGAAGAAAGAAGACAGTGCACTCCAACTGCAGGGCAGGATGACCCAGCCATCCATCACGCCGGCGCACGCTTGAACAATGACAGTCATCTGTCAGAAAGCGGGAGGTGGTGCCTCATTAACACACAGCTCACCTGCCCTGAGCTACACCTCGCTTATAATCATATCGATCATTCACCTCCGAGGTGTTTCTTTTTTCTGCTGGATGAAATAACAGGCACTCCATTTCCCCTCTCCTCCCCTTGGAGTTCACATGGCTGGCTTGCTGGGAGAGGGAAGAAGGAGTGGTCGGCACCGGGCAGGACCGGGTGCGGGGGGATGCCATCGGGGGTGCAAAGAACGCATCTCGATGCGCTTACGGTCAGGGACCAGTCCATCGGTCACCTGAGAGCGGAGCCGGGCACACGCAACCCGGGGCTGGCAGGTGCGAGCGGGCCTCTGGAGGGCTTGGTCCCGCTGCACGCTAACCCCCCACCCCCCGTCCTCAGGGAAGGCGTCTTCAGATTTCACACCGGGTTTCCACTTTGTTTCCTGGGAATACAGACAACTTGAAAATGAAGTCAGCAAACGGGGTTGGTTTTATGAGCGTTGGAATCTACCACAACGCCTCTCTACTCACTACCTACGTCTTTCCCGATACTGTTCTGCCTCTGGTGAACATTTAGTTAACTCAGCCTAAGGAAACCCAGAAACCCTGACCACAGAGAGAGTTCTTCTGGGGAAACTTTTGTTGTGAGACCACGTTTAGTGATGTTCCCAAAAGGAGACTGTCAGGCGTTCGCTACAATACAACCCTCGTGGCCTGTGCATCCCCAGGATCTGGGATGTGTGTTTCTTTGATGGGCCATAAATAGACTCTTGTACAAAGTTTTAGTGGAAAGCCCAGGATTTAAACTTAGGCCACCATCCGGAACTGTTCATAAATTACAAAACTGTGTTTCTCTTCCACCGTAGGGGGATTAAACACACACACACACAATCGACCTTTTTCAATTCCTGAAAAAGGAAAACATAACATACCTTTTTTTCCAGGGTGGAAAATAGCCGCAGACCAGTACAGCTCAGAGGGGGTCCATGGACGGGAAAGCCGTGGCCCAGAGTGGCGATGTGACCTTTGCGAGGCCACGCGGACCAGGCAACAGCACAACCAGCCTCAGGGACGCACTGCTCCAGAAGATCCACAGGAAACCGCACCTCAGGCAGGAGGGGACATAACACAAGCCGATGGCAAACGTGGGATAGCGTCCCTCGTGTTGTCAGGGGCTGTCCGTCCTCGGGAACCAGGAGGAAAGAGCGTCCGCACTCTCGAGGCCTGGATGCCCGGGGCCAGCGGATGGACGAGTGTAGGGGTCTCTCATGGGAACGGCAGGCCAAGGACAAATCAAAGCAGCAATGGAGCCCAGCTTACTGTATCCGGAGACCATGGAAAGCATTCCGTTAGGGTCCCTCGCCATGCCACGAAGCAACGCCTTCTTCCCACATCTCACTTGGATGCACTTCGCGTGATTGCGCATAGGCTGGTGGCGAAAACATCCCATACAGAGCAACTGTGCTCTGCTGAGGTGCATCGTCCCCTCGGTGGGCAGCCTGCCGCGTTCCTCGGGGTTAGCGGTTTCTGCATGAGGCCACAAGGCTTTAGTAACGTCAGAGGGGTTTCTTCTATTAAGAGTACAAGTGTACGATCCTTTATGTGCAATTACAAAATCCAAAAATGTTTGAATGCTGGAGACTTTCATAGCTCCTTTTGCGACAAAATCTGACCTAATCTTCACTGGCATGAGCCCATTTACAGTATCTATTTATCCCATTTAGACTGAAGATTCCTACATTTGACTCATGCATTTGTTGCTGGAGCACTCCTCTGACTCTTCGAGAAGTTACTGAATATAAAATATGCATGCGGGGCGCCTGGGTGGCTCAGTTGGTTAAGCGACTGCCTGCGGCTCAGGTCATGATCCTGGAGTCCCGGGATCAAGTCCCGCATCGGGCTCCCTGCTCGGCAGGGAGTCTGCTTCTCCCTCTGACCCTCCTCCCTCTCATGCTCTCTGTCTCTCATTCTCTCTCTCTCAAATAAATAAATAAAATCTTTGAAGGAAAAAAAATAAAATAAAATAAAATATGCATGCACTGTGGCACCTTTCTCAAATCAAAAAGATTCTGAACTCTAAAACATAGCTGGCTGGATGGTTTCCGATCAGACCTTATGGAGCTTACCCTTCTCTCCCCCTTCAGATCTGAAGGGTTCTGTGAATTTCTGTCCAGACATCGGCCAGCATCCCATCATTCCTGGGGAAGACTAAACAAGTACAAAAAGAACGCAGGGCTCATTATGTTTTTTCTGGGAACCCCCATGTTGAGCGTGCCCATCCATTACTGTTTTCCTTTCTTTTCCGGAGAGCAAGTGACAGTCTTGGTTAATAATAGTTCTGCCAGGACCACTGGGTTAGCTCCCAAAGACACAGCCCTGGCTTCCGAGGGGCTCCACATAAGCCCGTGGGGTCCAACGGGCACAGTCTCCCCAGAGGAAAGGCCGGAAATCGAATGCACCTCTGCTTATCCAAGTCTTCATGCCTCCTTCTCTGATTTGCAAAAGCCACTATCACAGTTGCTCTAAGGGGGGGAAAATAAAATATAGACCTACCCAGTTCTAATTCCCACGAACTTAATCTACATCACACAGGATTAAAATATTGATTTTCCAGTAGGGTACTGGAAGACAGCAGGTGGATTTTGATGCAGGAGTCTTACTTGTGCAAGAAGCCAGATTTCACTTCTGGTGACGGTCGTCGTGTTTACCATCATGGCACTTCTCCCCGACACTTGTCCCGTCTCCTTTTGTTCCACGCAAATTATTTTCAGAACTTTGTATTTTAAATCAACCACCTGAGTGTCTGCGTAGGATTTTTCCCAGTCACCGGGGAATGACCCTTTCTGAAACCCAGTCCAGATTCATTATGCAGCTCTTTACGTGTTCCTTATTTATTCAGGACATGGAAGACGCACACATGATGCACATTTAATTTTTTAAATAAATTCCTCTCCCTCTTTCTCTCCCCCCCTTCCTCTCTCTCCCCCTTCCCCCCTCTCTTCCTCCCCCTTCCTCGCTCCCTAATTGCCCAGCCTTTACAAACCCAAGCCTGCGAAAGAAACACCCGTCTCTTGCTCTGTCAGATGTGCCTGGCTGGGAAAGCTATTGGGTTTATAGCGGAGACAAACATTTCAGGCATGCCATTCTGGGGTAATGAAGCATGGCAACAAAATATACCTGTGCAGCATTTGATAAAGATGAGCTGACACGCCAGTCCAAATAGGTTCTTTTGTGTGTCTGCACGTGTCTGCCATCATTGCTTCCATCTTAAAACAGGAAGGTAGCCGTAACGGCGGCAGCTGCTGGGGACCAGAAGGGAGAGCGCTCACACAGTTAAACGTCCTTTACCTTTGGCCCGATTGCACTCCCACTCCCCTTAATTTATTACATGTTTTCTCCCTTTCTATGCAAAAAAAAAAAAAAAATGTGGCTCAATTTTTCTTTCTTTCTGTTGCTATCTCCTTGCTGTTACAGGTGCTCTGGAGAAGACAATAGGGAAAGTCCCTGGGTGGGTAGCACTGGGTCTTAAGTTAAAATGCCTCTTAGCGGGGTTTTTATGGCTTTGATTGTTGTTTGATGAATGTAAAGCAAAATTAAACCCTACAGTTACACATGGGTACATCAGCCAGAGAGCGGGCCAGATGTACTTCCTCCTTCGGTTTACAGCAAACATCTTTTGTTGCTTAAGAATGAGAGCGTGAGAGAGAGAGAGAGAGAACTGTAGGCCAGCTAAAAAGCAAGACTGGAAGATGCAGAAAACCCCGTGACCCAAATACAAGGCAGAGAATTGTTTCTGATCGCTCATGTTATCCGAGGTGGTTTCCTCATGCTCCTCTGGCCGATTTCGGGGTCTGGTCAACCTGCATCTATCCCCTTTCTTCTGGACGGCCAAGGTGGCCATCCCCAGGTGTCCCCCTGGCAGTGCCTCGGTTGGGACGACGCCGTGACCAAGCGAGGGGGTCTGCCTTGCATCCCGCGCTGCCCTCGCTAAATCTGGCTTCACAAAGGCCTATGCAGTATATTGCCTTTATACTCTTTATAGGGAAGCACATCCTATTTATAAAAGCAGTGCAGAGAAGCTGAAAGGGGTATAATAGCCACTCTGTATTATAAAGCTCTTCTGTTGAAAGAGCTGGACAAAGTGCCTTGGGTTATTTGATTTCTTTCTTCTTCCTCTGATGGCAGTAACAGTTTCGGTGGTGTGCCTGATGACAATGAGCACTTTGTGGTCTGATGACCTCCCCAAGAACCAGACACACACAGGTTTTGCTTTTGTTCACTCATCTAATTACCGACCCTCCATTATTTCTCTTCTCGGACACATAAACTCCAGTTAACCTTTAAATTCAAATAAGATGGGTCTTCCATTTGCTTACATCAGAGTAAGACTACTCTAAATTGTAATTTCCATGTGAAATAATCTAGGGTATGGGTCATTTCTCCTTCCCCTCAGACCTCATGCACTAAGAGTCTGTACTCAGTAAAAACCTGAGGACAGAGAATGAGGACGAGCGCATAGGGTTTGGTCTGAAGGGGCCTGGGTTCAAGCATTTGCCCTGCTGCTCATTAACTGGGAAAAGTCTTAATATCTTTGAGCTTCTGTTTCCTCTTCTATACAGTTAGTATAGGAAGATTCTAGACCTAGTACCAGAGGGGCTGTAGGAAATCAAGTGGATATGAGAGCACTCTGGAAAAGGCAGACTCTATACCCGGTGTCACTTCTTTTAAAAAAACATGTTAAAAGTCATTTATATAGATAAAAGCAAATTTCAAAAAATAATCATGGAATAAAGTCATGTTAAATCTCAAAACTTAGGGCGCCTGGGTGGCTCAGTTGGTTAGGCGACTGCCTTCGGCTCAGGTCATGATCCTGGAGTCCCGGGATCGAGTCCCGCATCGGGCTCCCTGCTCGGCGGGGAGTCTGCTTCTCCCTCTGACCCTCCCCCCTCTCATGTGCTCTCTCTCTCTCATTCTCTCTCTCTCAAATAAATAAATAAAATCTTTAAAAAAAAAATCTCAAAAACTTAGTGATGAAAAAGTAAAAAAAAAAAAAAAAAGCCAATAAACTCACAGATTGTAATGTGTCTGGCCTTACCAAGTCTCTGTTCTATAAAATTCCCAGTTATTTAAGGCTGCGTCTTGTCAAAACCATTACACTGACTTCCTTCTTTTAATTTGCAAAGTAATGGTGAAAATATCCCTCGAGACTTACAGCAGCGGGTACTGACTAATGGAAGTCATTCAGTAAGTTGGCTATTGTTTTATTGGTAATAGGAAACACGCTCCTGACTAGAAGGGATGTGTTTCGGAAGAAACTGTATAAATTTATCACAAAATCAGCCATTTCTTAACCACACAAAAATAGTGGTGCTAACAAAATTCCTAAGGTAAATTCAAAGGTTCCTTTATCTCCTTTTGTTTCAGGTTTTAAATCAGATTGATTGAGGTATCATTTGACAATTACCAATTTCAATAAATGCATGCACCAGAATCAAGACGTGAAATGTTTCCATCCCCCTTAATCCCATTTGTAGCGAATCTCCCCACACCCCTGTCTCTAGCAACCACCGACGGGCTCATGTCTGTATAGGTCTGTCTTTTCCAAGGCTTAAAATAAACAGAATCACAGAGTATGTTGCCTCTTGAACTTGGCTTCTTTCACTTAGAATAATCCAGTTGAGAGTTTTCCATGGATTGTACACATGAGCAGTGCGTTCTTTTTATCTCTGGAGCTATTGTGCATGTATTCTGTAGTTGTTTATTTACCAGTCAGTGGATACTTGGTTTGTTTCTAGATTTTAGCAATTATGAACAAAGCCACACGCACATTCATATCATCCCTGACCGTTCATTGCTCAGGGGTGGGTGTTCTGTCCTCTCAAACTAACATATACAGATTTTTGTGTGGACGTATTATATTTTCATTTCTCTTAGATACACACATAGGAGTGGAATGGGAAGGTGGGTATGTCTCATTTTATAAGAATCTATAAAATTGTTTTCCAGACTAGTGGTGCCATTTTGCATTCCTAGCAGCAATGTGTGGGAATTCCAGTTGCTCCACATCCTCGCCAGCCCTGATGTTGTGGTTCTGTTAGACACTTTAACAGGTGTGTACTCACATCTCACCATGATTTTAATGTGTATTTCCTTAATGACAGATGATGTCATGGGCTGACTTGCTATCTGTGTATCTTGTTTGAGGAAGGCTCCTTCAAATCTTCTGCTCATGTTTTTTATGGAGATGCTTCTCTTATTATCAAGCCATGAGAGACTTTAATCTAGTCTAGATACCAATATTCTATCAGGTATGTGTGTTAAAGATACTCTGTCCCACTGTGTGGATCATCTTCTCTCAACAGTGTCTTCTTCTTTTTTTTGTTTTTCTTTTCAAAGATCTTTTTATTTACTTGACAGAGAGAGACACAGCGAGAGAGGGAACACAAGCAGGGGGAGTGGGAGAGGGAGAAGCAGGCTTCCCGCCGAGCAGGGAGCCTGATGCGGGGCCTGATCCCAGGACCCTGAGATCACGACCTGAGCCAAAGGCAGAGGCCCAACGACTGAGCCACCCAAGCGCCCCTCGACAGTGTCTTCTGAAGAGCAAAAGTTTTTAATTTTGAAGAACAATCCATCGATTTTTTGGCTATGACTCATGAGTATTGATATTTTTCTAGTGTGTAAAATAATTAGAAATACTCATTGACCAATTATGGGGCCCTCCTCAAACAGACAAAATTGGTCAGGAGGATTCCTCAGTACAACCTTCTCCCTTCCTTCATGAACATGTGTGAAATTTCGAAGTCCATACAAGGAACATGGTCTGTTCTGGCTCCTATCAGGTAACTGGTGGCTCAAGGCCTGAGATTAATAAGGCATATGAGGATGATCTTTACCTAGTTATTAAGTCAAGTATTTGGCACTTGGTGAATTTAATGGTAAAATTACTATAGACAATTTAGTTGCTTGCTCTGCTTTCTCAGTTTTGTTTTGTTTTTTTCTTTTTAGAGGTGAGAGGAGGGGCATAGGGAGAAGGAGAGAGTCTTAAGCAGGCTCCACACGCAGCTCAGAGCCCGACACGGGGCTCAATCCCACAACCCTGAGATCATGACCTGAGCCGAAGTCAAGAGTCGGACACTCAACCAACTGAGCCAGCCAGCTTTCTCAGTTCTTGACTCACTTCTGTTTATGGACTTCAAAAATCAATCAACTAATTATGAAGAATTAAAAAGAAAGCCCTATGAATGACCAATAGACAGTTTAAAGAACCATTAACTCATGTGCACATCAACTCCTTAATATATACATAAAAACAGTTTCTCTTTATTTGTCAAACTGCTCTTTTTGGGGGGAGGGTGGTGTGGATTATAAGGTTCTCCTTGACAAGACGTCAGCATTCTCTCTGAAACACAGACAGGCAGATCCCCCATCTCCATGTGAGACCTCCCCATGGGTGTTCTCTTGAGCATCTTCCATTGCTTGGGTTCCCCTTTTGAATGCGGAATTCTCTGGAACCATGCTGGCGGCTTTCCCATCTCTGTCTCCACTCCTGCTGTCCCCACGCTGTAGCTCTTGGCATTTCCTGTCTGCTTCTTTCTGCTTTTCTGACACCTTTAAGCAGACACTTTCCTCTGACTACTCAGAAAACAATTGAAGTCTTATTTTAATCCATTAGCGATTCTGCATCTTCAGCAGCCGCACAGATCCTTGCTCAGCTCAGACTCTCTCGCCACAGTGACCACTGTGCTCTGTGCCCTTGTGATTTCTCCCGGTGGCTGGGGCCTTAGCTTTCTCTGGACCAGGCTTCCAGTGGCTTGTTCCCAGCAGGGACAGGCCCTCCTCTTGTCCTATATGCTGACTTGGCTGCATGCATCCATGGCTGCACTCCCGGGTCCTGGGCATCACTGTCTCTCCCGTTTCTCCTGTCTCATGACTCAGGCACTCCTCTGCTCTCCGCGGTTCAACAGAACGCCATAGCCCGTCAAAACCCCAGGAAACCCTGGTGCCTCTGTTGTGTTTTAAGCCCGCTATCTCCCTTCACCCCATCACTGAAAGCCACAATTCCTATCTGCATGCAGTGCTCCCCTGGACACCCGTGGTTTCAGAGAACAGCCACCCTGGCTTCCTGTTCCCCTGGGAAGCCAAGACTGTGGTCAAAGAAAGGAGGTTAAAGATGCACCACTGCTAAGTGACGTCGGTCAGGAGCAAAGCGGGCAACCTGATGTGGCAGTGAGGGGTTCAGCGGATGGACCTAGTCATCTCCCACTTGGCAAGGCTCATCCCAGCTGCTCCAGTGGGAGGGGGCTGGGAACAACCGGAAATGTTCAGAATGATTGACCAAAATGGTTTAGCAATCTCTAGACCAAGGGCCATTAATCTGAAAATGGCTCTGAGTCTATTTGATTTCAATAGAAAGAAAAGACTCCTTTTGAAATGGATAGTGACAGCCAAGCTCAGCGATAACAGACTGGCGGTGACAAGGCTGTACTTCTTAAAACAAACAACAGAAACCCTTGCTGGCTGTGTTTGGATAGTTTTGGTCAGTTGGTTTTTAAGGTCATCACCAGGGCTGCTCACGTCCCCCTTCCCTACCTGCTCTCCGGCCATCAGAGCTCACAGATGTGCAGACGTGGCTGGGTTGCCAAGAGCAGAGGGACGGGGAACGATGGAGGGAGGAAGACGGAGTGCAAGGGAGCCCCCCGCCCCAAGCCCTTCTTCTTCTACCCCGTTCACATACAAGGCACAGAAGACCTCGAAGGAGCGCACAGAGAAGCAGCACCCAGTGAGGACGGTGCAGGACAGAGGGAACGGCGCACTGGCCCTCGGAAAGACGACTCCTGCCTGTCCGCAGGTGCACGTGGACACACTCAGGCACACATGTGGCCTCAGCCCCAAGCCTTGGACCATCACTGGAAGGACAACAGGACAAGGTCATGGGAAAACACTCCTTTGAATCACTCTTAAGCAGGCAGAGGAATTAGGACTGATTTATGAATGTATTTCCACAATTTACTTGAAAATTTGTAATGTCTGTGCAGCCTAGCAAGAAAAAAAAGGCAAGGGTTGTGTGAAGGAGCGCTTCTGTCCCACTTTATTGTAAAATTATCCCATGCTACCTGCTCTAATCCCGTGAAAACAAATTAAATCCTCACTAAGCTGACTTTAAATCAATAGTTTCATTTAAGAATAGTGTGACTTAATAAAAATAAAAAACTAACTGGTCCAGCCAATTTAAGAGGGGAATAAATCATTGCCCAAGGAAAAATAGCAGATTTGACTTGTATATGGGCCCCAGGTCTGTGTAGGGGGGAGAGTCTGTGTCTAAATTAACTCTGGCGAGAATGAAGCTCATCAACCCCATTCAGGGATCTGCTTTACTATGCACACCCCAAGAGCAAAGATGCTGGCCACCTCAAAAAGGGGGAACAGTATTTCAATCAGTACTTTGAAAAAAAAAATCACTAAAAAATACAGGATGGCACTCCGTGCACTCCGTCCTCAGCAACCCTGCTAACAGCCCAGGGATTACCTGTGTGAACTGAGAAACACATTGTTGGTTACAGCATAAACAGAGAGGGGCCTTGTGACGATGTGTTGGGTAAGGTAAAATGTTCCTCAAACAGCCAGGACAAAGGCAAAATTAGGTGTGATGCCTAACATCAGTAATTATAATAGAGGAATGATCTATTTGCAAACCTTTAAAAATCTAAGGGTTAGGTAGATTTTTTTGCAGTATACTAGAAGTATGTTACCATTATCTGAAAAATGAAAGTCATCTAGAGGTAAAGATTACAATTTTACTAAAGAGGTCTTTGCAAGGGGTTACAGAAAAAATTCTGCAACACCATAATTCTAAACCAGTACTTTGTCCCCTTTAATGTGGTACTTGTTTATTAATCACATAAATTAGAAAAATGCTTAGAACCCCATGCTTGCCCACTTACTTTATTATTATGTATTAGGGATACATAAACATTAAAGTGAGTGCCTTCAGACCATGACACATCAATATTATCAGTGTCACTCTTGCCACCAGAACATTTTTAAATTTTCATAATTATAAAATATCAATTCCAGTTACTTTCTGATGTTCATGGCCAATAGGGTAATTTTATTTATCATGTTGACACTAACAAATAAGAAAGCGTATCCTTTCTAAGGTAAGATTTAACCCAAAAAAGCCAGACAAGACCACTTGTTCTTTCCCATGGCCTCTCTCTTAGGGACTAAATTTAATTTATTTTGTTGCCCAGAAAAACACGTGGCCAAATACCTAGAGAATCGGTTACTTAAGGCAGCCTAATTGGGTGGAGAACACTTAGTTCAGATTCAGCCTCTAGTCATGCTCCTGTATTGATAATCCTGTGTCACCTACATAATTATTTCATATTCTGGCCTCAGTTTTATCAGCCATAAAATGAGAGTGACAATACCACCCCCCCAAGTTTACTGAGTTACTAAGACGTCTTGACCAGACGATGGTACTCACAGGGAAGGAATGACTGGGCCTCCTTTCTACCCAAAGATGAGCATAGTAATTAATTCCAACACAAAAACAATGGCTTTTCTATGGCATTTATGTACATCTATCCAACATGGTGGAATGATCATAACCATCCTAAAGTGAGCTCTAGGAAGGGCTATGGCAAAATATGGCCACTAAAGAGCTTGGTCCCCCAGGGCTAACTAAGGGGTGTTCACGGCTGTGCCTGTTTTAAACCAAGTCCCTGGTTCAGAATGTAAGGTGATGGCCTTAAGAGATCTGGATGGAGTGTTTCCGAACTTGCTCCAACTTGAACAGCTGGCGAGATGAATCTGCGGTTATTTCGCGGTGCCAATCTCCACCCGCTGCAAGCAAGTGACCTGACAGCTACAAACCAGCAATGTATTTGTTTCTATTTGTAGTAAATTAGGAGTGTTTTCCTTTTCTGGAAGGTCAATCCTTTGTTTTCAATACCCACTCAAGTGAAAACTTTCACTATTATGAAGCAATTCCCCAGCAGTCTCTCCTTGGGAAGTGCTCTAAAATCATTCTGTGAATGGCTCCTCTCAATTACCCCGGAGGTAGGTGGGCGTTTTACAAATGGAGAGACCAAGAAGGGGCAGGAAGCCTGGCCAGATCACAGGCAAATGATCACATGACCGAGAGAAGGGTTCATAATCCCTTGTTGCTTTCCCCACCATCCAGCTCGAGGAGTTCTGGGTCTTCCAGCCAGAACACGTACACCCCAGCTCAACAATTCCCAAGGCAGAGGCTATTAGAAAACTGTCCCTGGCTCTCCCTGCTCAGCCCGGGAATCGAGGGGCACGGGTCGAAGAAGCTCGCTTGGGTCCCACGCAAGCTTGCCCCAGGCCTCCCAAACTTCCCTGATGACAGGATTCCTGGGCTGCTCGTCAAACCCCCGATCATCAGGTGCCCTCCCTGAGACTGCCGTCCTAGGGCAGGGTGCGGGACTAGGTCTCACAGGCCCCCAGACGATTCTTCTCATCAGAAAAGTTTTGGAATTAATAACCAACAAACCTGACTCAAGGTCAGTGTTCTAACCTTGGCAGGGAGTAAGCATGTCACCTGGGCCTCATGCCCAACGCAGCCCAACTTCTACACAGTTTAGTGCAAATGTAGAGTGGAGTCCATGTATGGATTTGGTATTTCAGGGCCTGTGTGCAAATCACTAAACACAACACCACAGCGTCCTGAGAGGCCAGGATTTCCAGATCCGATGGTCTCATTCCCAGAGTGGTGCGAGGCAGATGCCGCGAGGAGGGGAGACTGCTGGTTCTTTCACGGGCAGGAGCCTCTAGGAGGCCGAGCACTGGAGAAGGAGCAGGTAGGGAAAGAGCCGAATATTCCCTTCCAAACTCCCAAGCCCGGTGGCTCAACAGTTTTAACAACTGAAGAAAATGTGTGGCCACTCACCCGAATTCTGACCGCCCAAGAAAGGAGATAGAATCAGAAGACTTGCCTATGGAGAAATAAAGACCTCGAGCTTATTATGGTCCCTGGCAACGCTCGCACAGCATAAATATGACCGCCCCCCACAGGCGAGACAAAGGGTAGCAGAGGTTGATGGGGAACTGCATTTGCGTCTTCAACAAAGACTGTATCACATCCTAGAATCTGGTACGTGTTGAGTTTCCAAATGATACTTACCACAAAAACTATGCAAATACTTCCTTTTAATGATTAACAACAAACTCATCACAGAGATGATAAAATTCTGACAATGCATGAATAATTCTGAAATAATACTAATGCATCATTATTACACATATTTTGTCTACTTCCAAAAATATTTTCAGGGAGTTTACAATTGCAAAATATGAATACATGTGAAATTTTTTTAAAGATTTTTTTATTTATTTGAGAGAGAGAGAGCACGAGTTGGGGAGAGAGAGAGAGGGAGAAGCAGACTCCCCACTGAGCAGGGAGCCCAATCCCAGGACCCTGAGATCATGACCTGAACCAAAGACAGACGCTTCACCAACTAAGCCACCCAGACTCCACACACGTGAAAATTTCTGTAAAAAGCATTTAAGAAAGAAGTCAGGTAACTGAAAAATGTAAAATGAGTAAATTAATTATACAAGCAGCCAGGGGTTGGATACTTAACATAACTAAATTCTGGATTTGAGCTTCCTGGCAGGCAAGTCAGAAAACGAAACCTGTTATTTTCTAAGGACATTAGAGTTGTCAAAAAAGCAAACATTTGTCCTAATGTGAAGTTCTACACTTAATTTATGAAGCAAATACTTAAACATAAAAGACATTGAATAACATCCTTAATAGTCTTTAACAACATTTTTTAGAACAGAAAAAAATGTGGATTATTTGAGCATCTCCTTTAAGCTAAAATCAAAGGCTTAATTTCATTGTTTTTGTAAATTCCAAAATTAATACGTTGTTGTAAAAGGTTCTTATACTGCAAAAGTGAATGAAAAGTAGTTCTTTGCAAAGACAGAATTTTGTTTTAGCTCATTAAAGATATTGTCATCGAGACTTTTCTTCTCAAGGAGCCTAGAAAATTAGAAGAAAGGGTGTTGCCCAACCCTTCAACCTGTCTCTCTCAAGTATCAACCACCTGCTCAGGGTTTTCAATCAGTTGAAAGTGGGAGTCCTTCCAGGTTCTCCTAGCGCAGCACTGCGCAACAGAGCCCCCTGTCTGCACCGGCCGGTACAGCGGCCACCAGCCCCATTGGGCTCTTGGGCTATTGAAATGGGTGCAGCACAACCAAAGAACTAACTGCCATTGAATTGTTCACTTTAAAATGGCTAAAACGGTAAATTTTAGGTTGGGTATATTTTACCCATAATTAAAAATAAACTGAGCCGATACAGCAAAGCTGTAGTAAATTTCCAGAAAGAGTGTCTGAAAAGGAAGACGGATTTGTGTTAGGATTTTGCCAAATCTGGCTCGGTTCTGATAGGTTTATGCATAAGATTTTCAAAAAAGAGCTTGTGGTTCTTCTGGACTCAATTATTATAGTGATGTTAGACCAGAGCTTAGTTTCCTCTCTGTGAAAATGACCAAGTTTCTTAAAAAGTGTTTGTAAAGCTTTTTAAGGGAAGTCTACCCAAATAGCAGAGATTTCCTGTCCTGCCAGAGTGACTTCTGTGCTTTGTCTCTGACTTTGGCATGCCCTTGATTATTCTGCTTAAAATAAGAGAAACAACATATACTTCTGACCAAAGATTTAGCTCACCTTCCACATAGAAATGCATGCAAATTAGTACAGACCCAGAGTTTTATGGATCCACACACCTAAAAGACTTCAGATAACCAAACATTTTAGTAAAAATATAAAATAAAATCTGGCCCTCCCTGTTGGTATTGCTTTGAAACAAATGTGCTAGGTACAGGACAAATTTGCAGTTGGTACACCTTCTGAAGCTATTTCTTTTGGAATCGAGCTAATCAATGCACTGCATCAATTTCCTATGGACTGGAAGTCCAAAGAGCTTGACTTCACATTGCCACAAAACCTTCATGCATCTTTCACCCACTCATACATCATATGCCCGAATATCATATTTGGCAATGGCAGGATAGTATTTTTCTTGAACTATTGTCCTATTTCTTTTTTCTGATAGTTCCTTTCCTCCCTTTGTTCTTACCCCATTCAAGGACCTATGCTGTTCTGTGTTTATTGCCTTCTTGGGGAAAGAATTTGCAAAGGAGGAAGGAAAGAATCTGTGAGTGTCTTCTTGTTCTTGTTTTCCATAACTGTAGTCCCTTGGAGCAACAAACCAGT
This sequence comes from Mirounga leonina, assembly GCF_011800145.1. Lineage (NCBI taxonomy): Eukaryota > Metazoa > Chordata > Mammalia > Carnivora > Phocidae > Mirounga > Mirounga leonina. The sequence goes on along the minus strand of NW_023270854.1, from coordinate 2,947,588 downwards.
AAGCCAAGACATGTAGGAGGTTTTGAGCCTAGGTGGGCTTCTCTCCCCAGCCACCTGCCCTAGCACCTCTTCAAACAAGGGAAAAAATCTCATGGCTTGCAGGGAAAGAGAAGAAAGAAAGGTGGAGACGAAAATGGAGGGAGCACAGATGGAGTGCCAGGCAAGATGCAGAGGGGGCATCCATAGATGTAGATGTGCAGTCTGGGTCATCAAGCCCATGACAGGCCTCCGGAGATTTCCATCCTCTCGTTGATGGCAAAAGCGAACCATAAAGTGCCTGGAAGTAGCAGCAGAGCCATCAGGGATCATGTGCTGAGAAGAAGTGACCAAGCTCCCCATGGAGATCAGTGTGAGCATCAGACAGGACAACGGCCAGAGCAGCTTCTCTGGACTGGGCAGGTGGCCCGAGACAGAGGACGGTGAGGACCACAGGCTTTCTTCAGCATCCCAACAATGCTGGGGGGATGGGAATGGGGCCTTTGAAGGACTGATTGACTCTTAGTAAGTTTCTGCCACTCTCAGAGAAAGGCTGACTTGAATTGAAAATTAAATCAGATTACCAAATACTAAAGATTTTTATACTTCTTGCACAAGAGTTTGGGAACCAAGAGTTTTACCTCCTATAAATGGCTTTTGACAGTCTTGAAGCTGGTGTCAACTCACGGTCACAAATGAGCCTCACCTTTTCATCTCTGGACACAATCCCCAAATTACAATATGCCTTGGCTGACAGAGCCAATGCTCACGGACCAGAATGTCCTGTTCCACAGGGTTTAAGCTCCAGACTGACAGCCATTATTTGTTACTTGTGTATGTTGTGGGGGGGAGTCTCCAGAGCAGGAAGTGCAAACACAGAGGGCAAGGGTCACACCTGCATCAGAACACTGGCTTCCCTCCGAGGCCTGCTTTAATCCTCTTTAGTATTCATTTTCCCCTCACAAATGGTTTTATTAATAGTTACCTCTGGGACTCAACTGGAGAATTAAACAATGTCACCGAGACATCGCTGGGGAAGGACAGCTTCCCAAAGATCTCCTTTCCAAGCCAAGAAATCTTGGAGCCAGAAAGGATACCTCTTTCTCTCCTCCAAATGTACCACTCTGCTCCAGCTGGGAAGCAGAGCCTTCCTGAGGGTGTGCTTCCTGGGTGATGGATGGTGAGGCCACCCCCAGGTAGGGGTTGGGAGCTCCACGCCAGTGTGATCTCTTCATCTGTACACCGAGAACCTCTCGCCCTCCCTTCTGAAAGTGGCACACAAGGTATCCCCCGAGCACTGGGTGCGGGGGCGGATAAGAAGAGGTCATGGAAACCTCCAGAATCATGCCGAAAGCCGGCTTAGAGCCGCCAGTCGTCATCAGTACATTCTTCAGAAAATGACTCAGATAAGTCACAAAGCCAGAGCACTTGGATTGATTTGGTTGTTGCTGTATTTTTGTTTTCATGTTCACTGCTATCCTTCAGGTTCACTTCCTGTTCATTTCCTCTTGCAGTGATAATTGTCTGCATTGAATTGATCAGAAGTGAAGACTCATTTCCTTCTGACTGGCCCCTCAGGGACCGGTGAGTGGTCTTCCTGCAGCCGCATACAACCCTCATGCCCAGTGTTGTCTGAGGAAGCGAGGTGGGCACGGTCTCAGGCCTGTGCTTCAGCCCACCTCAGTTCCACATGCTCTTTGGCCAACCCCCAGGTCCCTCTTCTTGAGTCACTGCTTGTATCCTCTCTCCAATGATTGCCCGCCGCAGGTAGACCAAGTTGTCTATGCATAGACCTCTTCTGTTCCTTCATCAGCTCTCTGCTCCAACCTGACCAGTCAACACGCTCTCCTCTCGCACACAGAGAAGGCCAGGAGCTGACAAACGCTTGCCCTGTGGCTCTCTTGGAATGCCTCGTGGCTTGAGGCAAGTGAATATCCCGGACAGGCTTCGGTACCATCAAGACCAGATGTTTTCTAGGACCTCTTTCCTTTCCAAAGCTGTGGGTCCTGCCACCATGCTCATGCTTCTGCACAGTCCCCACCTGAATGTTTCTCTGCCAGGTGCTCTGCCTCAGCTTTCTCACCTAGGAAATGGGTATCATCATGGCACCCACCTTCAAAAATGACAAAGCTCGAATAAAACTATTCATATTGAGCATTTAAAACAGTGCCTGGATCATAGTAAGATCTCAATAAATGATAGCTTTACTATTAGTATTATTATCTCATTTTTACTTCCTTCAAACACCAGCCCACATGCACCACCTCCAGGAAGCCTTCCATGACAAATGTCATCCATGGTCATCTCCCTCTCTTAGGAACTTGTAGCATCAATTGTATGTTCCTCTCGCTTGAGACACAAACATATATGCTGTTCAAATGCCATTTACGGCATTCTTATGTTACCTAACGCATGATGCCATTGCCCTAACCAGATTTCTGGGGCAGCCCATGATGCATTTCTTTGTAAGCACCATGGTACCTTCCACGACGCTTTGTCTACTGCTGAGCAGCTGGAATTCCAAACACTGGAAACTCCCAGGGGGGAGGCCAAGCATCCCAGTGTGCCCAGAAGAGGGCCTATCAAGTAAGATGTGAGTCGGCCAGCTCTGGGGACCAAGAAATTCCCTTCAGAAAAGGTCAAATAGGCCTTGATACATCTACTTCCCAGGGACTGCTCATGGTGGAGTAGATCTGAGTAAGGGGATCCCCTTGGCTGCTTGATGCCCTTACAATGCTAAGAAAGTTAGGGAAACTTACAGTTTAAATTCTGCATGATACTCATGGTTACTCTCTCTAAGCAGTAAACACTGCATTTTTTGCCAGTAATGACCCTCTCAACATACAACATGCCTGAAAGTCAAAAAGAGGGAGAGAGGCCAGAGAGCAAGGTTTGGAGTTCAGTGCACCTCTAACAGGCTGCGCTCCCGTGTCATAATGGAAACATCAATCTTGAAAGAATTACATCAGTCTTAGAAGACACTGTTGCCAGGAAGAGCGCCACACCACAGAGTCAGCAAGGCTGGTTCTACTCATCTCAGAAGATCAAACACACAGGAACACTGGAATCAGCCACAGAGTGCTCCTAATGAGCCGAGCCTTGTGCGGAGACTGACAAGACACAGCCCAAAGTTCTTCGTCAATAAAAGTTGAACAAGAACAGGCAGCTCCTCGACCTCAGTTCTGCTTTAGCAGAAAAACACCTGGCACTGATATTTTCCAGAAGCAGCCAGAAATCGTTTGTCAAGCTGCAGGACAAAATGCAAGGAGCCATCGGTTTCCTGGGCTGTCCACAGAGCGACACCGTTAAGACAGTGAGGGTGGGGGGCACACAGGTGAGCTCCAGGGTTATGGCAGGAGAAGGGCTGCTTTATGCATGATATGATTTTGGTAGGATTTTTGGCAGATCTTCCCAGATCATGACATTGTTATTTTATAATGATCTCCGGAAGTTGGAAGCATTAACATTTTAAAATAGGAAGAAATTTTTATCCCAGCCATGATACAGCATCACAATAGGTGGTCAGTTGTAGTAATATCCCATTGTACTTGGGATTAAAAAGATGCTTTTTATGTGGTGACGGATTTTCTGAAGCCCTGTCAGGGAAAACAGTATCAACTTGTGATGTAGCTTTCTGGGGGAGAAGTCTTTGGCCATGGAGCAAAAGTAACTTTATGCTAAAACAACTCATGGGAGTTCTCCTTAACCACCAGAGCTAACCAGGACTTTTTGAAAGAGCCAACATAGATATTCTGAAGACAGAATGGTCTCAGTGGTCCTGGAAGATTAAGTCCTTGACAGTAAGATCAATGACCTGCAAAGGAGCCCCTAAATCAGGATTTCTCAACCTTGGAACTATTGACATTTTGAGGAGGATAATTCCTGGTTGTGGTGGCTGTCCTGTGTGTGGTAAGAGGCTTATCAGCATCCCAGTCTTCTACCCACTAGACGCGGCTAGCACCCCCTAGTTGTGACAATCAAAAATGTCCATCATGATTGCAGAAGGTCCTTGGGGTGGGGGCGGGGGGGGCGGGAACTGTGCCTTCTGTTGGGAACCCCTGCCCTAATTTAACAAGAAGGTCTCCTTCGTTTGTGACGTCAGAGTCCAGTCTATGCCCTTCCGCTGACTAAATGAACCAGCACATTCCCCACTATTACACTTCAGGTTTGGGGATGGGAAGGATAATTCCTTATGCTCTTCTAAGAGATTTTCTAATAGGAGAACTTTGGGATGAACCAGGTGATCCCAATGGTCCCAGGGTTTCTCATGTTTCATGCATGGGATGTGGCCCAATGGTGCTCACCTCCCGCCTTATGACGAACTGTTTCATCCTCCCTAGGGAACAAATCCTCCGGCTTTTGAAGGACACCCAGACAGGTTGCTTAATGATCATTGGGACATTGCGGCACCGATTTTTAAAATGAAACACACATAAATATCCTGAGCCTGGGGGTTATTTCTCTCTAATCTTGATGGCTTCTCTCATCTTAAAATAATTTACAGGAATCCTGCGATGATAGTGGGCCGAGGGTTGCTTTTCCTTGCATCACTTTACAGAGATACTTATCAAATGCCCAAACAAGACCCATAAATCGCTCACTTCCCTGGTCGGCTCATCCAGTTCTGAGTCCCATGTGGTCTATCAAAGGGTCACTTGGTGAGAGGCCAAGCCGCCAGACGTCTTCTCTCATTGCGTTTTTAATTTCCTCTCTTCCTTCCTTTATTCTCAGAGACACTACATCTTTAAATAAAAGGCAATGTACAACTTAACAGGTAATTTCGTTTTAAATAAAATGTTCTTGAATTTAAAAAAGAAGAAAAAGAAGCAAAGGGGGAGGGCAGAGAAGAAAAGAAAAGCTTTTCTTGATAAGTTGCCTGGAGCTCTTGGCTCAGGGCGTTGGCCTGCTTCCCACCGCTCGCTCCACACAATCGGGTGCTTTGAGACAACCAGTCAATGGCAGCAAAGCCAAACAAAAAGGGACCAGGCTCATTGACTATTTTTCTGAGGCCTTGCTATTTACAGGAGATGGGTTGCATCTGCCTTTGCTCACGGCTTTCTCCGCTCGATGGCTGGCTCCTTTCATGGACGATGCGTTCTCCCCAAGCCAGCTTTGTGCGCCAGGCTCGCCTCACGCAGGTGGCCGGTGTCCCATCTCCATGATGTCCCCCTTCCTCTTCAGAAGGGTCTCTTCCCAGCATGGGGCTGCCTAAGACCCAGAACATGCACTTCATTCTCCATAAACACCCGAAGGTCCATCAGTAAGAATCACGTTCTGCCTGACAGAAGACGAGGTCTACATTTTGTCCCCTTTGTGATTTATAAAACATCATGCATCTCCTGACTTAATATGAAAGCAACCTGGGAAAGGGTTGTTTTCCTTGTGTGGACAAACGTTTCTGCAATGGGGACTCTCTTGGTCCTCTCACTTCCATGTGGCTTGAGGTTGTGAACAGGATAGATGATGAATCCATGAATGGTTGCCTGAAAGAGAACACTTCGTTCTAAAACAGACCGATCCCACATGTGTGCTTCTGTTTGGTTTGAATTCAAGGGCAGTTTTTCTGAGGACAAGCACTTGCATTAAGCTCTTTACCCTTGGTCACGGCATTATTGTAGCACTATCCCTTAAATTGGGATGCAGGTGACAAGGCACTCCATTCAGAGTATGGGTTGGTTCATGATATACGATAGTCCCTAAATACGTGGCCTTCACTGTGTATGCAGAACAGGTCGCACACACAGGCAGAGGACAAGCTGTCTCCAGGTCATGGCTGTGACATGGCACGGCCAGAGGGAGAAAGAGATATATGTTCAAAAAGAACATGGGCATCTCCCCACCTGCTTGCTAAGACATCTTGCAAGGTGTACACACTTTAGGCAGAGAGGATACACTGAAATAAGCTGGAACAAAAACCCAAGAAACAATGATAAAGTGACCAGGCGATTGAAGGAATGAAAATCTGTGGAATGGAGAAGGAAAAGCAGAGCCCATCTCTCAAAATCCTCCCTGTCTAGCCTTCCTTATGACCGGGGATAAACCCAGTACCAATGTAAGTTCCTTTTGCACTCAGCTGATCTTATCCCAGGGATGAAACAAGTATGAATTCTGTATCTAAAAGCAGCTCATTTCCTCATAGGAAGGAAATGACACAGAGCGGGGCTCTATCCTTTACAAGGGCCACGTGAATGAGGAGATGATTGAGAAAATGCTGAGCAGGAAAGCTGCCAGGACTGTGAACACAAAAAGAGTCATAGGCCATAAACCATCATCAAAAACAGCAATGAAAGTCTCCCTGAATTAGAAGGTGATCATTTTGTCACACCTTTTCTCTCTCCTTTTTTTTTAAAGCTCTCCACCTCACATCAAGAAAGTATATTGTAGATCCGGATTTCTTCCAAAACGTGGGAAGTACCCGGGATGAGAACTTTCACAAGATTTAGAAAAATGCAAGCATTTTTAACTCCCAAAAAAATGTTTTAACAGTTGTATTAGTGTCTTTTGTCATTGCCTATTTTAAATCCTTTTTGAAGAAAAAACTCAAAGGAAATTGAGAGACAATGAGGAAGAAGTAATGAAGAGGAGGACAGAAGGGAGGGAGGGGGTTTCCTTCTAGAGCTGCAAGGACAGCATTAAGTTGATCTAGAAGCACTGACAAGTCCCACAGATAATATGATGCCATATATCACTCTTTAAACATTAGTCTAGAGACTTACACTTCCAGAAAGATGTAGTAGACATGCTTTTCCTTGTTCCTCTCACTAAGGACAGCTAATCACCTGTAAAACAAACTGCACATTACCATACAACAAACACAAGGAGACTAAAGGCTAGAGAGGAGCAAGCAGACCAGCAGGACCTTGGGACCCAAGGAAACACAGGTGGTATCATCATCATCAACATCACCATCACCTTTCATCTCATATCTACTAGACTGGGTACTAGACTAGAGAAGCCAGAAACCCAGCAATACCAATTGGCACAGACAAAAAAAAAATAGTGACAGAGAAAGCCTGTTCACACTAAACAAAGTTTAGTAAGAGTGAAAAGTTTTGACAAAACTCGTTCTACTCCAGCCAAACACTACAGAAAAAAACTGTGACCCACCTCATCCCTGCCAGTCAATGGAGAATTTAGATCTCCATCATCACTGAGCTATAACAAGGCATCCCAACCGCCCTATGCAGTGTCATCAAAGAAGGCCATTTGGGGAGCCTAGACTTCCAGCCTACCCCAGGGTAATAAGCAACCTTCCCCATCCCATCAGGGTGGTACCAGGAGTGAACAGGAAGTACAAGGTCACCCACCATGGTGTCAGTGGCCCCCATGGGGGGAGCCCCTCCAAGCCAGGTGGTATTAGCAAGGTCTGAGCGGGAAGTCCAGGCTCCCCCCCTCCACCCCCCCACACACACCATTCATCAGTGACAAGGGGCCTTACCTCGCCATCTTCCCATGTCAACAGAGGCCAAGTGGGTAGCATGGACTTTCATTCCTACCCTTCCTCTCCCTAACAGAGCAGTGTCCGACAAGGCCTGCTAAACAGAAGAGGTAAATATGATCCAAGACTCATGACATAATACAAAAAATGCCCAGGTTTTCATCAATAATCATTCATTATAGGAAGAATCAGGAAAATCTCCATTTCAATGAAAAAATACAATAATAGACACCTACATTGAGATGAGAGAGAAGTTAGAATTATCTGGCAAGGATTTGAAAGCAATCATCATAACAATACTTCAGTGAGAGATTACAAACGTGCATGAGAAAGATTAAAAGAATAGAAAGTTTCAACAAAGCAATAGAACATATAAAAAAAGAACCAAATAAAAATTTTAAAACTAAAAAACAATAGCAACTGAAATAAAAAAAACCAATGGCTAGGCTCAGTAGGAGAATGGAAAAGGAGGAAAGAATCCATGAACTTGAAGACAGGACAATAGAAATTATCCAGTGTGAAAACAGAGAATGCAGATTTAAAAAGAAAAAAAAAAAAAGTCAGTAACAGTACCCAGGGCCTGTTGACTGTGACAAAATACCTAATAAGCATGATGTCAGAGTCTTAGAAGGAGAGAAGAAGGTAGGATTTTTAAAGTATTCAAAGACTAATGACTGAAAATGTCCCATATTTGGAAAAAGGCATAAATCTACATTCATATTCAAGAAGCAGAGAAAACCCCAAACAAGATAACCTTGAAGAAGTCCATGACAAGATGCATCATAGTCAAATTCTGAAAATTTATTTAAAAAAAAAACCTTGAAGCAGCAAAGAGTGAAATGACGTCTTACCTAAAGGAGAAAAACAATTAGAATGCTAGCAGATTTATGGTAAGAAACTCAGGAGGCCAGAAGGAATTGCTACCCCATTTTTCACACCCTGAAAGAACAGAACTGTCAACCTGTGATTCTATAGCTGGAGATAAAGGAGAAACCAAGTATTCCAAGATGAAAAAACACTACGAGAATTTGTTGCCAACAAACCTACCAAAAAAAAAAAGGCTGAAGGAGCTCTCAGAAATAAAATACTAAAAGATGGATCCTGGAACATTAGGAAGTAAGAAAAACAATTAAAGGCGCAAAAATATGGGTAAATACAATAGACTCTCCTTCTCCTCTTGACTTAAATTATATGTGACTGTTGAAACAAAAATAATAGCTTTGTATAATGTGGTTCTCAGTGTATGTAGAGGAAATATTTAAGACAGTTGTAGTCTAAATCAGGGACAACAGAGGACATAAAGTGAAATAGTGTCTACACTTCACTCAAGCTGGTAAAGTGACTGCAAGAACAAAAAGACCCAGAACATTTGGAAACTAATCAAAACTTCTAAATAATCTGTGTCAAAGAACAAGCCTCAAGGAAATTTTTAAAAATATATTGAATGAATGATAATAGAAATATATAAAAATTGGTGAGATGTAGCTAAAGCAATGCGATAAGAAAAATGCATAGCACTAAATGCTTACCTTAAAAAAGAAGAAAATTAACAATGTTTATTCTTCCAACCCATGAGCACGGAATGTTTCTCCATCTTTTTGTGTCTTCTTCAATTTCTTTCATGAGTGTTCTGTAGTTCCTAGAGTATAGATCCTTTACCTCTTTGGTTAGGTTTATTCTGAGGTATCTTATGGTTGGTGGGAATGCAAATTGGTACAGCCAGTTTGGAAAACAGTGTGAAGGTGCCTCAAAAAATTAAATATAGGGCTACCCTATGACCCAGCAATTGCACTACTTGGTATTTACCCCAAAGACACAGATGTAGTGAAAAGAAGGGCCATATGCACCCCAATGTTCATAGCAGCAATGTCCGCAATAACCAAACTGTGAAAAGAGCCGAGATGCCCTTCAACAGATGAATGGATAAAGATGTGGTCCATATATACAATGGAATATTACTCAGCCATCAGAAAGGATGAATACCCAACATTTACATCAACATACATTCTATCAATCTATGAGATTATGCTAAGTCAAATAAGTGAAGCAGAGAAAGTCAATTATCATACAGTTTCACTTATTTGTGGAACATAAGGAATAGCATGGATGACATTAGAAGAAGGAAGGGAAAAATGAAGGGGGGGAATCAGAGGGAGAGATGAACCATGAGAGACTACGGACTCTGAGAAACAAACTGAAGGTTTTAGAGGGGAGGGAGGTGGGGAATGGGTTAGCCCGGTGATGGGTATTAAGGAGGACACATACTGCATGGAGCACTGGGTGTTACGTGAAAACAATTAATCGTGGATCACCACATCAAAAACTAATGATGCATTGTATGGTGATTAACATAACATAATAAAATATTTTTTTTAAAAAAGAAGAAAATTATCAAATCCATAATCTAAATGCTTATGTCAAGAAACTATAAAATCAAAGAGCAAAATAACCTAAATCAAGCAGAAGGAAGGAAACAATAAAGACAAGGACAGAAATCAGTAAGATTAAAAATAGAAAAACAATAAAACAATGAGGTAGTTTTTGAAAAGACCAAGAAAAATGACAAACTTCTAGTGAGATTGAAAAAGAAGAAATTCCTTATATTAAATCACTAACATTAGGAATGGAACGGGGGATATCATTACAGACCCTGCAGACACCAAAAGAATAAGGGAATACCGCACACAACTTACAACATAAACTTGACAACTCAGATGAAATGACCAGTTCTTCAAAAAGTACAAACAAACACAGCTCATCCAATATGAAATAGATTATTTGAGCAGCCCAATAACTATTAAAGGAGTTGAGTTTCTTATTGAAAACTCTTGGAAAAGATACCTTCAGGCCCAGATAACTTCACTAGCAAAGTCTGCCAAACATTTAAAGGAAAATTAAAACCAATACCACACAATTTCTTACAGAACATAGAAGAAGAGGAATACCTCCCAATTCATTTTATGATGTCAGTATTGCCTTGATAACAAAATCAAACAAAGACAATACGAAAAAAACAATTACACACTGATGCCTCATGAATATAGACATAAACATTTTTAACAAAATATTAGCAAATAGAACTCAGCATTTTATTATTTATTGTTATGTTTTACTATTGTAATTCATATATATGTACCTATCTCTCTATGATGAGCAAGTGAAGTTTATTTCAGGGATGTGAGATAGGTTCATTATTTGAAAATCAACCAATATATAACCCATGATATTAACAGACTCCAGGAGAAAAATCATATGGCCACATGAATTAATGCAGGAAAGACATTGACAAAATTAGACACCTATTCATGATAAAACTCTCATAAAACCAGAAATAAAGGGGGAGAACTTCCTCAACTTAATAAAAAAAATCTACAAAAAACCCTACAATTAACCTCATACTTAAGAGTGAGATGCTTCTGAATGCTTTCCCACATAAGATTAGAAACAGGGCAAGGATATCTGCTCATACCATTGCTGTTCAACAGAGTACGTAAGTTCTAGCTGCACAGTAAGGCAAGAAAAAAATAATAACAGGAATGCCGACTGAAAAATAAGTAATAACACTATCCCTATTTGCAGATTTTCTATGTAGAAATCTCCTGGAATTTACAAAAAGAACTGCTGAAACCAACAAGTAAGTTCAGCAAGTTCTCAAAATAGGAGAGCAGCATACAAAAATCAACTATATTTCTATGTAGTACCAATCAGCAAGGAGAAGCAAATTAAAAATGAAATCACATTTATAGTCTTTCAAAAAATATTTAGATGTAACACGCGCAGAACTTTTATACTGAAAACTAGGAAGTAAGAATTCAAATAACATCTAAATAAAAGAGAGACATACCATATTCATGGACTGGAAGATTCAGCAGTAAAGATATCAGTTCTCCCCTCATTGATATACACATTTAATGCCATTTCTATCAAAATCCTAGCAAGAATTTTTGCAAATACTTAAAGATTATTCTAAACTTTATTTTTATTTATTTTTTCTTTTTTTTAATTTTTTTATTTAAATTCAATGAGCCAACATATAGTACGTCATTAGTTTCAGGTGTAGTGTTCAATAATTTATCAGTTGCATATAACACCCAGCACTTTAGATGAAAAGTCTAAAGGCCACAGAATAGCTAAAGCAATCATGAAAAATAAAGTAGGATCAATTATACTACATGATATCAAGACCTACTATCTAACTACACTAATCAAGACTGGGTGGTATTGGTAGAGGGACAGACACAAAGATCAATAAAACAGAATAGAGAACCCAGAATTACCCATCACAAGTATGCAAACTCATTTTTAACAAAGGTGCAAGAACAGTTTAGTGGAGGAATAGTCTTTACAGCAAAAGGTGCAATTTGATATCCACAGGCAAAAAAGGAAAAAGCAATTCAACCCAAACTTCACTTCTTAAACAAAAATTCATTCAAATAAATAATTGATTGAAATGTAAAGGGAGGGACTCCTGGATGGTTCAGTCAGTTAAGCATTGGCTGTAGGCTCAGGTCATGATCTCCAGTTCCTGGGATCTAGCCTTGTGTTGGACTCCCTGCTCAGCAAAAGTCTGCTTCTCCCTCTCTCTCTCCCTCTGCCCCTCCCCTCAGCTCTTGCTCTCTCTCTCTCTCTCTCAAATAAACAAATAATCTTTTAAAAAGGACATGTAAATGTGAAGCTGTAAAACTTTTGGAAGAAAACAGGACAAAATCTTCAGTATTAGGGTTTCACAACAAGTTCTTAGACATGATACCCTCACCTTAAAAGAAAATTTTCTATGAGTTGGACTTGATCAAAATTAAAAACCTTTCTCTGCAAACAACCCTGTTAAAAGGAAGAAAAGACAAACTCCAGACTGGGAGAAAATACTTGTGGACCATATATCTGAGAAGGGACACATAGCTAGAATTATTAAAAAACAAACAAACTCAACACTAGAAAAAAATTCAAATAGAAAATAAGCAGAAGACAGTACAAGGCATGACCCCAAATAGGATATACAGATGGCAATCAGCACATGAAAAGATGTCCCACATCAATAACCAATAAAAAGTGCAAACCCAGACCATAATGAAATATTACTGTCATGAAAATTAGTGACAACACTGAATGCTGGGGAGGATGGGGAGAAACTGGACCTCTCGTACATTGGGGGGAATGAAAAATGGTGCCGTTACTCTGCAGAATGGTTTGGCAGTTTCTTAAAAAGCTATGCATATACGTACCTATAGTCCATTGCACTCCTGGGCACTTATCCCAGAGAAATGAAAACTTGTACCCACACAAAACCTGCACACAATTGGTGATAGCAGGTTTACTGGCACTAACCAGGAACTGGAAGCAAGCAGAACATCTCAGTAGGTGAATGTCTCAGTAGGTGAACAAATTGTCATAGCCATATACCATGGCCGCCGACTCAGCAATAACCAGGGACAGACCGTGGACACAGGCAACAACCTTGCTGGCTCTCAAGGGCATTATGCTGAGTGAACAAAAACCAATTTCCAAAGGTCACGTTTGTAACATTCCCAAAGTGACAAAATTATACAGACAAAAAAGAGATGAGTGCTTACCCAGGCTCAGGGACTGTGAGGGCAGGAGGACAGAGGCCATGAGAAAGAGGAAACATGAGGACTGTCTTTGCGGAGACAATAGTCCTTTTGTTGGTTGGAGTGATGGTTGCATGAATTTATGCTCGTGACAAATGGCATAAAACCGTGCACACATTCTACCAGTGTCCACTTGATAATTTTGATTTTGTGCTTCAGTTCTGCCCGAGGTAACCGCTGGGGGAACCTGGGTGAAGGGTTCATGGAACTCTTTGCTCCATCTTTGCAAATTCCCATGCACCTGTCATTATTAAATAGGATGTAAAGGTATAAAATGAAAATGTCCTTTTCCACCCTGTCTCTCCACAGACCCACTCCAAGGCATCAGCATGGTAAACAGGCTCTTCCACTTTCTCCCAGAAAAATTTTATGCACGTGAAATACACACTTGCTAATACAAATGAGAGCGTACTATGCGTATTGTTTACACCTTGCTGTTTTTTCATACCGATCTTTCTCAAAGACCTTTCCTTTTAATCCCCTTAGCCTTTTCTTTCAAGGCTGCATCTTATTTAATTGTGGGGTGGTCAGATCTTACTTCTCCAATCTCTTCCCCATGGGTGTCAGAGCTGCCCCAGCTTCCTGTAGAACTTTTCTTTGTTGCATTTTACTGTTATAAACAATGCTACAATGAATAAATGAGCATCATAACTTTGCCTAACAGTGGTATGAGACCCATTTCATAAGAGTCTAGCCAACACTGGTTTTTATCAAACTTTAAAAATTTTTGACATTAGGGTATTTGAAAAATATCTTTGTCCTTCTTGACAGACAGAGTCTCGTCCTTGGCTTCGGCCACACCCCACTGCTTTTTCCTGGCTCTCCTGCCCCTGCCTCTCTGCACCTCTGTGCTCTGCTCACTCCTATTACCTGAATCAGATGTGAACCCCTGAGGTTCCTAGGGGCTGAGTCCTGGCTCCTCCTTCCTCAGCACGCTGCTCCCTGCAGCCTGCCATTGCATCAGTTTCCAAGAATGTAAATAGCACTCTGAAGCAGGCAAGTCCCAAAGTCCTTAAACAAGGCACCCAACCCTGTCCATGCAGGAACTTCTGGAACTTCTCCTGGAACTCCCCATCTCCACATGGCTAGCTCCTTCTCTTCTTTCCAGTGTCAGCTCAAACACCATGTCCTTGCCTGCGCTAAGCAAGGAGGGTTCCCTTGATATGTTCTGCCCCTGCCTCCTGTCAGTTTCTGACCTGGACCTGATTCTACCGGGAGGTTATGTACATTGCTTTGCTGCTTACCTGTGTCTCTCTGTGTCTGGAGCAGCGCTGACCATGACACGTTCTAGAACGGTGCCCTCCAACATGGCGCCCACAGCCCCATGTGGCCATTGAGCTTTTTAAGAGTGGCTAGTGCCACTGAGGAACTGAATGTTCGCTTTATTTAATTTATGTTATTTTAAATTTAAATTTAAATAGCCACCTCTGGCTACTGGCTCCTATGTTCTGGACAGGGGTGCTCTAGAATCTCAGCTTTGCACCAGCAAATTAATGTCTGTTTTATTAATATTCATGTGCCTGGCAACTAGCACAGGGCAAGGTATGAAGTTGTAGAATACATAAGTGAATGAAAATAAAGTATCACTTTTTATTTGCATTTTTTTGTTATAATGAGCTTGATCATCTTTTCAGACATTTATGGATCACCATTTTTTTTTTCTCATGGACTGACCATTTTTCTCTTGATATGTTGAAGCATTTGTATATATTAAGAAATTAACCCTTTGACTGTCAGATATGTTGCAAATATTTTCTGCAGATTGTAGTTGGTATTTTTATTGGTATCTGTCCGCTCTGTAATGAGAAAGGGAAATGGCGGGCGCCTGGGTGGCTCAGTTGGTTGAGCGACTGCCTTCGGCTCAGGTCATGATCCTGGAGTCCCGGGATCGAGTCCCGCATCGGGGGGTCCCTGCTCAGCGGGGAGTCTGCTTCTCCCTCTGACCCTCCTCCCTCTCATGCTCTCTGTCTCTCATTCTCTCTCTCTCAAATAAATAAAAATATCTTTAAAAAAAAAAAAAAGAAAGAAAGAAAGAAAGGGAAATGGCTTTTAAGAAACGCTATCCAGGATTACAGGTGCTCAGGGCTCTGACCAGGAGAGGGATGCTGGAGGACAGGTGTTCATGCTGGAAGCCCACACGGTGGCGGCCTCCAACACATGCACTGCAGACTCTAAGTAAAGGTCCAGCATACAGCCTGCCTCGGTGGCCAAGCGAGTCCCCCAATCTCTTATTCCTGTGTCTTTGTCGAGCAAAGGAGATTCTCACAATGACCCGTTCTGTAGGTCGTCAGCCCACCTGACAGCATGGTCATAAAACCCAGGAGGAAACCCCACGTCCAGTCCCAGGGATGTGTGAGGATCATTACTGCCTGTAGACCAGCGTCCAGACCCCTGTGCCTTGGACCACAGAGCACTCCCGCAGGAGGGGCGGAGTCTGCTGGTAGAGGGTGTCCTTCATCAGCAAACACCAGATGCCTTTCACATCCTACCCACATCCTCCAAAGGACTGTATTTGTCATTACAGTTCAGCAAGTTTTCCTGCCGTTGTGACATTGCCTACATTGTAGATGATCCACAAGGCGAGCATGTCATGGTTTATGTAACCTGTCAATCTTAGACTGACGATTTCTATTTATGTTGAATTTCAGGAAAAAGGGATAAAGCACCCTGTCCTAGGATAGCATAAAAAGAAACAAAGAAATATTTGATATGTGCTCTTCAGATTTGAACAAAACCTAAAGCCTGAGCTTTCATATACCCCCCAAAAGAAGAATGAATAAAACAGAACCAACATTCTATCAGGCCGATGGCTCCCTCAGAAGGTTTTCCCTTTGTATAGATTAGACTTATGTCCATGTATTACATATGTACATATGAATTGAGATTCCATCACACCAAAATGAAAAACAACTAGATCTCATTATCAATAAAGTGAATTAAGAAAATGTTTCTGGCTCCAAAAGTCTCCACTTCTTAAAAGGAACAAAATTAGAAGGGCTATAAACATTGTAATCATTTCCTTGAATGTGTACCTGGTGAATCTCTTCCATAGGAAACACACGGCCTCTCCCTAATGGCACATTCTCTTAATGGCTTTGCTGTTCCTGACTTCATTTCACTGCACTGTTACTTGTTATATCCGACGTGAGTTAATATTGCACTTAAAAATATTGAAAGGCATTTCTCCACCACATCAACTCTCTCCACCTGCAGAGGAAAGGAGAATGATACTATAAGAAGGAAACCCGTTGGATCCAAGTCTCCTGGGAGCACATTTAAAACTCAGACTGGAGGAAGAAGATGAGATGTAGTAAGGTGCCAGAATATATACGTCTCAAAACATGGAGGAGAAATCTCTCCCCCCAGAAAACACGCTACAAGTCAATAGGGAAATTAGATACCCACCGTGCTGGATGGAGAGATTAATGTCATGGTCTCGCATGCAGGGGACCCAGCAGGCCCTCCAAAGGTGAATGAAAACAGGCAGTCTGGGGGGCGCCTGGGTAGCTCAGTTGGTTAAGCGACTGCCTTCGGCTCAGGTCATGATCCTGGAGTCCCGGGATCGAGTCCCGCATCGGGCTCCCTGCTCAGCGGGGAGTCTGCTTCTCCCTCTGACCCTCCTCCCTCTCATGCTCTCTGTCTCTCATTCTCTCTCTCGCAAATAAATAAATAAAATCTTTAAAAAAAAAAAAAAAAGAAAGAAAACAGGCAGTCTGGGAGTCCACTTAGTAACCACCTCTCCCAAAACAGAAGCCCAGCCCTGAGAAGCACGTTGGCACACACCCTGACAACTGGGAACAAACTCCACAAACAAACACCTTTTTTTTTTTTTTTTTTTTTTAAAGTCTCTCTCTCTCCCTCTCCCCCCCTCTCCCTTTTTTTTTTTTTTTTTTTGGCATGAATAATCCGGCCGTGTTGCTTACCACAAATTCACTAATTACACATCCATCCACTCACATGTCACCAATGGATACCCAGCCTTGGAAAAGTCCTGTAAAACTGAGGAGCATCGTAGGAGACATCCTCAGGGGTCGTCTACACCAACACCCAGTCTGCCCCAAATCTACAGATGACAAGCCAAGGTCCCGAGAAAGGACTTCTCACATCAGCCTCTGTCAAAGCCAGCCCATCAACCAAGGTCTCCTAAACCAGCCAGGCGCTTGTTCCATTACAGCAGATGGTAATTCTCATTCGATGGAAAACAGAAATGTTTAGAAGGTCCTGGGAGGGCCTTATTTCTTGAATGGAAAGTGAGGACCTGACATTCTTTAAGAGTGTTGGTCAACTCCAGACAAGCCGTATTAAATGATGACGTGGGAACAGGGCTGCGAAAAATCTAAGGGTAGGGGGAAAGGGGGCCTTTTTTTTTGTTTTTTTAAACAAACCGCTATAGATTTCAAAGCACTTATTATTATTATTTTCCTTTCCTATCCTTGGCTGCTTCTTGAGTTCTGGGTCCTGATGAAATGTTAGTTTTACTGGAATGTTTTATGGAAGCCAAATTAACATCCAAACTGGAATTAATGCTCACCTTTGTTCTGCAGCTCAGACCCCCAGATGTCACTGAGGTTTTGAACACATTTTAACACTCAAGAACATTTCACACCAGAAAAACACACCAATTTACCAAGAGGTGGGACCCTCAAACTCTTAAACCCTAATCCATATTGGCTGCTAGAAAGGGATTTCCCTCCTCCTCCCACCTCTCTCTCCCCAGCTTGGGTATTCCTTGTGCTTGCGAGTTATGCTCTGCGTTAGGGACATCTGGAGGGCGGGACTCCTTCCTACAATACTCTAATTCCTCCAACAGCATTGCCTTCTTTATGTTCAGCCCCAAGGCAGGAAGAGGGAGATAAATCTTGTCCCTGTGGGTTGTCACATCGCCCAGCGTGCTGGGGCCTTCCACTCAAGGTCTCTGGGCACTGGAGTGCCAAGATTCAACATGGCTGAATACCGGGTTTGGTTTCATCTTGGCAGAGGCACGGACTTTCCGCAGACAAATTAACATTGTTTCATCTCATTTTGACACCATAATGTCTTTTCCATACACCTGCTCTGACATTTTCATGAAATCATTGCATCCCGATCAACTGAGTAGGGAATTAGCGTTGTTACACCAAACATTCTAAAGACTGCTGGTTATTTTTCATATCTAAATATCTCATCCCCATATGCCGCTTTGGAGAGATAAATTCGAAAACTAACACCCTGCAAATTTAAAAGTCTAAAATATGCATATTTGGTTTTACAGTCTCTCTATTTACAATGTCTAAAGGCATAGCTGCATTCATACTTGGGTAAATGGATAACTTTTATAAAGTCAACCCAATCTAGGACTTTGATAGAAGAGGAAGTCTCCCATGTTTTGGCATGTTTAAATAAGAGATACTTCTGGATTGACATTCCTGAAATCTCAAATAATAGTGATCATTATTGATGTGATGATGTTAATGATAATATTCTTTGATTTCTTTCACATACGTCCTACCATGCACGGCACAAAAAAAACGCCAGTATGATCAGTTTATTATTGGCTTAAATTTACAGGCAGAAAACTAACGCTCAGGGACGTTGCATGTGGTCTTTAAGGCCAATCTAATTAATGGGGAGAAGGGGATAAAACTTCAAGTTTTTTACCTCTAAACTGTCATATCATAAAGCACAGTGTGGAGAACACAGTTCTTAGTGACTTTGCATGTTACTGTTTGTGATTGTGGCTAAAATGAATTTCTAGATCCTTGAGGCTTTGCTTTATTTTTTGGCCCAAGAAATAGCTGACCTACACCATCAGTGTGCGGACTACAGGCAGTTAGTCGAATGCTTAGAAGGGCCCACACCAGACGGCCCCGTGTCAGAAACTGTGCCTGTGCGCTAGGGCGGGGTGGGAAGGTTTTTAAGTGAAGTCTCAGACTGTGGTGCCCTGTGTGTGTTGGCCAGGAAACCTCTCTGGTTTGCTGATAGAGAAAAATGTAGAGCAAACATAACAAAATTGTTCTCATCAGTGTAAAATGACATAGCTCTTCAGTTTGCCAGTGCAAAAACGTACATTTAACAAATTTGAAACAAGTGCTCTTCTGTCTAAAACGCCTAATTTCCACTTTCTCCTCATCCCCCGCCAACACTTCGACTCATCCCACGAGACATTAGCCAAATGCTGTTTGTTCTATTAGCTCTTCCAGATAAAACTAATAATTATTAACTTTTTTATGCATCCATTTTCACCAAACACATTAAACTATGACGCTTAATTCAATTAACTCATTCCTGTGTTCATGCCAATTTCTCATCCTCTCCACTCCCAAAATCGGGTCTGTACAACCCTACCAGCCAGGGATGGTATGTTATAATTTTCAAATCTCCAGTTATTAGCACATGAAAGCTTATTAAGTGAACAAATTTTATAGCAGCCTTCCAAAACAAAATATTACCCACCCCCCTTGCAAAAGATCTCCCTAGTTATATACCATGCAGGTAGAAAAATTATTAAATCAATATATATTCAAATCAATTCAACAAATATTGATTTTTGCATCTAGTTTAGAGATGCAATGTGATGTACAGACCTGTCATTTACCACCACACTGTTCCTAGTAATAGGATCCCTTTTATGCAATTTAGAGATTGTATTAAGATACTTACCTCTTGAAAACAAGTTCATAGGGGAGCATCTGCATCTTAGACATGAGAAAATTCTGCATAGAACCCGGAAGTGAGAGGTGAATCCATTCTTCAAAGATCAGTTTCTCCCCCTGGCTCCATGAGTGGTACTTCGTGGAGTTTAAGGCATTAACACTCACAGGAGAAGGCGCATGGGGAATTTTCCGTCACTTTGCTTGTTACCCCATACCGGTCTATTTGGTCTACCGAGCTGTTAACTCCTCACACCTCTAGTAATTTTAATGGTGCAAACTTGAGGAATTAATGATGTTTTTGTGGTGACTGTATATGGTTCAGCCTTCCCAAAGTTTGCCATAAACAGCAAGGGACTGAAGATCGATGATTTTTTTTTTCTTTAAATGCTAGGTTTTTGTGGGCAGTGGATATTAAAAACAAAGTGTTCCGGTCACTGAGTCTCATGGGTCAGGCAACCGAATCCCAGTGAGATCATTTGTATAAGCAAGGATTTGGGGTTTCAGAAAGCACCTAGAAACCTTTTGCAAAGCCTGTGTTTTCATGGACCCACAGCGGGAAGGTTGATCTTTAGCTGATGTCACGTTTGCCCTGGGGACATTGGGTATCATGTTGTCAACAAAAATCCTAGTTCTGGCCCAGGGCACCCAACGCCCAGGCATGGATGGGACTCTCCCAATCTCAGGCTCTACCCGTACTAACTAGGTTCTGACGCCGCAGAAGGAAAAATGGGCGAATGTGCACCCAAAAAAGCATAACGATCCTGCAGCGATGGCCCCATCATCAGCGAAGCCTCTTGTCCGGTGTATCCCCTTTTGCTGGTTTTGCCAGAAGGAACCCAACTAGAGAGTAAAAGGTCCACCCTTGTCTCCAACTTGTAACCCACGTGCTTGGAGTGAGCCGTGAGCGCCTTGGCATGGCCCTAGCCTCAGCACCCGAGAGAGAATGGAGCCAGTTTCCAAGGGGAGAGCACAACAGCAGACTAACGACAGGCCGCAGGTAACCGGGAAAACCGTAGCCCGATTTCCAAGTCACCGACAGATCGATGGCGGTGGGCCTTCCGCCTGGACTCAGGGTTCCATCGTCACATGTCTGAGCAATAATTCACGTTTCTGAAGTGCCAGGGGGTTGGCGGGGGATGACGTTTGGCTTTTCAGCAGCGTGAGTTCCTCTGCTCACGTCTATAAGACACTGAATGAGAATCACACATGCGAAGAGGCACAAAGTCAGAAGCTGGAAAGTAGCATCCAGGGCGCACGTTCCCAGGGTTCTCTCGAACAGAGTGTCTCTTGCAGGAATCTGGGTTCTTCGGGACACGCCCCCAGCCACATGCAAACCCACCCCTGTCCCCACTGTACAGGTTTCGTCCGTCGATATTGAACGAAAAAATCAATAGGGGTGGGATGATTGTGGATGGTCTTCATCAGCGGGCCCGAGCCCGTGCAGAGCAGGAAGTGTGGCTCCCAGCTCCCACCGGGCCTTCCTCTGGACACGTTTCCTTGCGGGCATTCTGGGGAGAAGGCTCGTGTCCTTCGCTCGGGCTGCTGTCTAGCCAGCATCTCAGTTCATGTATGGGGAATCCAAAGCATCAACGAGGCTCAATGGCAGATAAATATTGGTCTGGTATCGACTTGTTTGTGCCCAATTCCTCGTGAGTGGAGGCAACGTTCACGTCTCAGGATCCCCCCCAGACCACAGCGTCCTCCCAGGCATCTGATGTTGCGGCCAGAAGTGTGCAGCTGACGTCCCCCTTCTGTTCTGGCTGGTGCATAAGCTGAAAGCCCTGGAGATCGGGGCCTCCTGAAGACTGTTAATGAGAGAGCCATTTAGAACAATGCTGTCCATAGTTACGGTTCTTTCATCTTGAAAACTAACAACACAGGGTCGCTGCACTGGAATCACTCCTCGGAAAATTGGCACTCGTCCATCATTTGTGTTTTTTACTGGTCATTGTTCAGCCAGGAGCTTAGTTGTATGGAGATGAGAGAGAGACAGAGCACGCGCCAGATTTGGGAACCATCTGACACCCTAAATGTGGACAAGCCTGCAGGGAGATATCTTGAAACTGTGCTAGGTAAACATGGTCTAAATCCCCTGCTTTGGGAAGATAAGTGCTCGGGGTTCTGTAAGCTAAATGCACACTGCTGAAATTTGATTGAGAACTTTGTGACATGAACACCGAAAATCACAAGAAGGAGGCAGGCAGCTTTTAATCTTCTGTTGGATGACAATTCAAGATAAACTGATGGAGGTACCTGCTTCCTGATAAGACAGTCAATACTGCAGATGGGAGATACTCACAGGAGGTAGACACTGGGAAGAGTCGGGGTGGGGACCGGGGCATTTCTACTCTTGGTGCTTGCCCTCGGCTCCGTGCTAAGTAAGGTGAGACCTACAACTGCCGTATTGTGTCCTCGTACTACGGACCCAGAAACATCCCCATCCTTCCAGGTAGACCATTCTAATATGTGCACATACATTTTCGGGCTGTGTCATTTGTCCCTGATGGACGACACATGTTAAGTGGTCTTTTAAAGAAATCTGCCTATAACCCTCAAAGAAAAGCCCAATTTTTAGGTGGAGGATTTCTAGTTAGTCCATGCTTTAAATTCTTTTTTGCTGTTTTCATGCACAGACAGGAACACGCACACCAACACAGAAGAATGAGAGAGATCACTGTTTTAGCCAAAAGAGTAGAATATCCACACTTGCAGTGGATGAAACAAGGTACGAGCGGGCCTAGAGTTCTCCATCGTGAGCTCGTGCGTGTGCACCCGACTGCATGCACACGCCCACGGGCACTCACTGTCACCTACGCGTAGTGCGCTGGCTTCCCGTGGCACACTTAACTGCTGCACTTATTTGGAGGAAATTTGAGAAGAAATCTTTGAACACGGTTGTCTTGA
Organism: Mirounga leonina; assembly: GCF_011800145.1. NCBI lineage: Eukaryota > Metazoa > Chordata > Mammalia > Carnivora > Phocidae > Mirounga > Mirounga leonina. The sequence goes on along the minus strand of NW_023270854.1, from coordinate 2,925,032 downwards.
AGGATTTTGTTTATTAAATAATTCACTAGGCTTTTCTTCTGGAAAAATTTCCAACCGTAACAGAGAGAAAGCCAAGAGAGAAGAATGTTTATAGCAAGGAGGGGCTCTGAAATATCTTTGCTCTGGATTCTTTATTAGGTAAAACTGTGTCACACCAGCATTCCTGTTGGAAACAGGATCATTTAATTTCCCTCTTTTGTAGATATTTTGTTTTCCCCTAAATGTCAGTGCTTGCTGGGGGGGGGAATATTTTGGGGTTGTTTCTTTTAGAGCTTCTTGCAGTATGACTCCACCTGCTGGAAAGATTTGGGTATCTTTGTTACGCGCAGCTGAGGTCTCCGGGAGGTCTATTTTCAGATCACCGAGGAGAACAGAAACTGTAAATATGTAGAATAGATGTTTACTGATAAACATCATGTGTAAATTAAATATTATGTGTCAACCTACCACGAACTTGTGCAACCAGGATATTTTAAATATAGTTTGGATTGAAAATAACTTCATTTTAGGGAAAACAGGGCTTATGTTGATGCAAGTAATACAGAATATTTATCAAAATAGAGTCAATTAAAGGTGAAATATAAATCGTGGCATTAAACTTCTGAATGTTAACGAATATTTCCATTTCCCGAACGGCAGTGCATCATTTTTGTCAGCGATCGGAAAAGAATCTGCATATTGGTCTACACAGCATGCCCGTCTTACACAACGGTACATTGGGACAGGCGTCCCTGCACGATGGCACGTATATAAATTCTAAGAATTCGTATAATTTACCTGATAGATCAGGAGTCATTAGAGCCAGCTGTGTAAATTCATATTTTGGCGTTCTTTAAAAAGTGGATTATTATTGACCCAATAGACCATAACAGTTCCAAAGAAGCCATTACTGTCTGTTGCGTAAATCCTTCATGGTGTGTGTTTTATTGACCCGTTGGTGCTGTCAGGGCCCGGCTTGTCAGTCTAGCTGCCATGTAGACGTACCAAATGCAGGGGCTAAAAGTGCCTCAGAACCTGAAGCCGTAGTCAAACGATGCTTCTCCTTGCCCAATAAGCCGCAGTGTGAAACTGGACATTTCTACTCTAGGTTCTTCCTCCATCTTCAGAATTCCATTTCCTTGTATTTGCAAAGAGGTTGGAAATTTGAAATGTGGATAAGCGAGTGGTCACTTGATTTAAAAATTAAAAAAAAAAAAAAAGTGTGAAGAAAATCTTTCCATGCATGAAAAGACATCTCAAAGACCGCGTGAATTCACCAGCTTCCGGGAGGCTGGCAAAGACGCAGCGAGATTTCTCTAGTTTGGGCTTTTGGGAATCCAAATGAGATCTTTATTTAACTGCCTACATGCTTATTTTGCATTTCTCCGCCTACCTGTCCTCTTCTCACATTTTTTTTTTTTAAATGGCCACTGGAATATTTTGCCAGAAAAACCTCTTAGTTATCTGCACATTTGATAAAAATAAAATGAGGTACTTGGAAGCTGCAAGCTGTAGAGTTAGGGTTTCCAGGGCTCCCCGGGGCCGGCGAGGGGGCTGAGTTAGGCCATCTTCACACGCACACAAATACCAGCATGTTTGGGGTGATGGTGAAGCTGTGTGTTACTACTCTGCTTCCTGATATGCCGAAACTATGCAAATCAGCATGGATTTCCAATCAGCAGACACAGGATCTATTCTAGAAATCATGCTATGAACAAACGTACAGGCTGATATTACCCGCAGGAGATGGAGGCTTGGTGTCATTAGGTATATGTCCTTACTTTCTGGCTTGGAGCAAATGTTTGGAACATTTTCGAAGCCCAGGAGAAAATGCTTATGGAATGATATAGCTTCAAGACATAGAGTCAGCAAAACAGATCTGTTTGAGAGGCCAATATTCTTTCAAGTTATAGAAAACAACAAGGATAGGAAGAGTGAAACTGGTGCTATAAAACTTTATTCTCTGCCCTAAGAAATAGTAAATACATACCTTTTATAGTGTGTTAGTTTGCTCTATAATTGTGGTAATTGACAGTTTAAGATCCTGACGTTCACGGGTAATGTGCCAAGTGGGGGACACAGCAAAAGCAAGCTCAAGGAGTTGGCTTTTTAGTTTACATCAAATCAGATACATGGATAGAGCGGTAAGAACTGCAAATTCCTAAGGAATCTCCAGTGTGATTCTCTGGGGAAAATCCCATTTATTTTCATGTTGCAAATATCTGCTAACCGGTGTACTGCATCCCGTCCGTGCATAAGAGGAAGGAGCAAAGCACAGCTTCCCAATGCTGTGGAATAAAGCACGAGGAAAGCCTTCACAGAGCGCTGGCATGACGAATCTCAACAGGTCATCTGCCTTCCTCCGGGGAGAATCCATCTGAACTCGTCCCAACGAGCTGGCTTTGTACCCTGAGGTCTCTGGTGGCTACCAGGAGGAGATAGCCATGTCACTGAAGCATTGATTCAAGTTGGCGGCCACCACAGAGCTGAATGTCTAGGATTGTGCATCTCGGGAGGGAATCCCAGCCCTTGCTGGTGCCTACCGGGGCCTGTCCCCAGCTTGCAGCTTGGGCAGGAGGGGGTTAATACTCGGCAGCTGCCTGGCAGGGACCAGCTGAAGCCGATCAGCTGGGAACACTCCCTGGCCTCCTCCTCTGCTGCATTAACCCTCAGAAACGATCCAGAGACCCGGGACAGAGGACAGCCAGCCCTGCTGCATCTCTGATTCATTTATTCAGGACACACACACACACACGCGCGTGCACGCGCACACACACACACACACACGGCTCATTTGGCCTCATGATCCTTTTGCCTCTTGCCCGGATTTGAATAGGAAATTGTATTTGCAAGCATAGTGCTTGCTAACAGGGCTGTTTTCTCGGTAGAGCATGCCGAGTTGCTGCCTGTTTAAAAAAATATTTGCACACACACACATCCCCACCGCAAGTGTGGCGACCTCACATGCTGATGACCCTGCGTCCTGCCAAAGGAATCCCTGGGTAGACACTCTGCCCTGAAAGTGCAAATACCCTCTGGTTGAGAAAGCCCAGCTGGCAGGGCGGGATGAGGTCGAGGAGGGGCCGCAGCTCAGATCCTCGGTGCGGTTGCACCTGGGCACCCGGGGCCCGTGTAAACGCGTGCTCGGCTGCACAGCGCTGGGCCAATGTTTCCCGGTCAGGAGGGTAAACACTGACTCATCTAGTCACCAACAGAACACAAAATTACAGTGCTCTTTCCCTTCGAAAGAAGAGGGTGGAAACTGGAACTTCATTATTTGAAGGAACTCCAGGAGAATTAATATTTTTTAAGATCCCCTTCCTCCCCTGTTTTTTATTTGAATTCTGGTCTAGCCCGCATGTAAGGAAACTGGCAGTCTCTGTCACCAACAAGTGTCGGAGTGTTTGGCAAGGGGATGACGCGGGTTCTTTCTCCGACAGCCGAATAAAAGAGTCACAGACCCAGAAGAAATGCGGGAGATCCCGAAGGCAGTTGCACATAATCCACATCGGAAGGTGACCCTGTCCCCAGGTGCCCTCTGCAGCACGTACCCACCCTCAGTGTGTGACCAGTGTGTCAGCACCATCGATAAATCGTGTTTCTAACACCGTACTAATTACAGGGGCCATGGTGCAATTAATAAAAGGTTCCTGCCTGGTGCCGCTCAGCAGACTGTCTTCTGGGGGTACTGCGGGGCTCACCCCTATTTCCGACTGTGAAGACATCCATCCCAAACACACCGTCAACTTTGATGTCAGGCACGGGCACTGCTTGCAGGGGTCAGAGCGGCTGCATCCTTCCCATCAATTCTGGTTGGATCCCACTATTTTCCCCAATTTTATCAGTCCTCGTATTTCAGGCCCAAAGTGCTCATTTGAGAGCCAGAGAAAATGAAACTTGAAGGGGGAAATGTGTTTGGGGCAGCCCCTCTTCTCTGCAGGAGAGATGCAGAAGCGTTTCAGGCAGTTCTCTCTCGAAGAAAGGCGTGGTTCCTGCCGCGCTACCTGGGCCCAGCGAGCAGGTGCACGCAGTGTGGTCACCGCCAACCCAGCAGGGCAAGGCCAGCACGGCCCCGCGCGGCCCGGCCCCGGCTCAGACCCAGCGGGGCGGGCAGGGCGTCCCTGAGCCCCGCACCCCGCCGGCCGGCCGCGGCGAAGACCGGCACCACCTTCTCCTCCAGGCCTGCGCTCCTGGCGTGTGTTACAAGGTGCTTTGTGAACGGTAGCTACAGAGGGCTAGGACGCTTGTTTACAAAAGCGAGATCTTAGTCTTAGATCTTAGAAGAAAGAATCTTGATTTTTCTCTCGTATTCACATCTATTAGTCTATTTATTAAAGGCTGCCAGGCCTGCTGGGGGTTGGTCTTTGTGGAGAGCGGGGAAAGTGCTAAAGAAACAAAAGCAAAAACAAGTGCCTTCCGTCTTTAGCCTGCGTCGCGCCTGTTTGGGAAGAAGCCCACCCAGCAAACAGGGCGCCAGGACGGCCCGCTGTCCAGCCTGACCAGGGAGCCACTCCAGAAAGCATCTGCTCCACTGGGGTGCCATCAGGGTGCATCCCTGGTCAGAAAGAGAGAACACCAGCCCAGTTTCTGGAATTCTGGGCATTTTGTAAGGGCTGGTTGGAGCAAGGGGAGGGACAGAGACAAAGCCAGCCAGGCGTCGCAACAAGGTGGGAGAATGCACTCCCGCACCCCACCCCACCTGCCACAGCTCAGATCCAGAAAATTCTAGAAGTGTTCTGTGAACCCTGACCCCCAGACAGCACAGCAACTGTGGGGGACGGGGGGTCTCCAAGGGCCGGTTCCTTACTTGGCAAGTGGGAGCGGGACAGGGATCTCAGTGCTCACAAACAGGGAGCCACCAGGGAGCTGATCCGTGGCCTCTACTCGCCTGTGTATCTTTAACACTCTGGTGTTGGTTTTGTTAGATCCAAAAAGTAAAGGCTCAAGTCGCAGGGATCCATATTTTAAATTCATTTATTGGCCTGCCAGAATGAAAAAGGGGGCGAGGAGAACTCTTACAACAACTTGGCCCATGGGCGACAAAGGGTCCCCAGCCATGCCGAGGCCGATGGAGTTTTCAAGGACCCGGAGCTGCAGAGCTCCGCGGAGGGGGGCTCGGGTAAGTTCCCCGTACGCAGGCACGTGCTGGCTGGTGGCCTTCTGTGTCCAGGATTGGGCTACATCATTTACGACCCATCATGTAATGACACGGCATTATAAATTGAAAAAATGTCTTGTAAGATGTCGTACATAAGCATTTCTGGAGAACAAGCCCAAACCCCGGAAACGGCGGGAGAGGGAGAATTCTCTGGCTGGCCCTGAGCTCTGTCCTTGCAGGAGGCACTCACAACAGGGCCAGATTCTGAGCAAGATGGGGACAAGGACAGACGGTGGGAGGAAAGGGGGCTGTGGCGCTGGCGGGCAGACCCACCGGCTCCCTGGCCAGGACACAAGTCGGCCAGACCAGACATGCGGGCAAATTCCAATGATTCCGCCACGGTTTTACAAACGTTCAAAACACTCTAATTATCCACTTTATCGCTTCCTCCAAGGAAGATCCCAAACAAGCCCTGCTCCTCGCTCTCGCTCTCGGCTGCATGAAGCCAGCAGTCAAACGGCACCATTTACAACGTCTCGGCCCCGATTCTGTGTGACTTCTCCTGCTTTCAACCTGAATCTCTAACCTATTTTAAACATGCCATTTCCCCCACATTAAGAGAAGGGGTCCTTTCTTCTCCTGGAGCGTCTTCTCCCTCAGCAGATGAACTTTCCTTACAATAGGGCGCACATCCCGCGGACCCCTGCCGCGCGATTGTCTCCAGGAGAATGGGAGCGGCTCCGGGCCTTTGTGGAGGAGGATGGAGAAGACAGACATTATTATGATTTTGAATTCGAAGCTCTCCTCTTTTCTTCCCTTCCTTTTATTTTTTTTTCCCCTGGATCTAACAGCTGTTTCCCATCACAACCAGTGTTTGAAAGACATTGCAAAAATGAGTGTATCACAGCTACAATGAACTTACTCGCCATCCACGCCTGATTTCATCAGGACGGCCCTGATTTATGATCTTCTGTCCCAGCGGCCAGGTCTGCAGGGAGGGGACCCCGCCGGCGGCGCTCCCTTTGGGGTGCTGGTGGAGGAGCGCCCGTCCTCCCCGGGGTGGGAGACCCATCCCCAGGGGCCCCAGTGTCTTTCCCCTCTTCCGCCGGCTCCCTCCTCACGCGGTAAGGTCAAAGATACTTCCAAGATTCACATTAGTCCAGACATGAAAGCGCCAAGCTTCGGTGGGGAGGCGACTGTCAATGGTGCCAAGTTATGCGTGTCCAGTTTTTGTGATGTGATCTACTACTGTTCATTAGGGACTGAGCTGAGACCATCGACTCATTTTTCTTAGGACCGCGAGCTGGTCTGCAGGGAGTCCCAGCACTGAGAGGCCGATCAGTCCTTTGCTCACTCAGCAACTTTGCTCTTTGGATTTTTTTTTTTTTTTAAATGAAAATTTTTCATGCAAAATAGCAGAACCAGGCCTTCGATGCAGAAGTGAATGGATCAGATCTTGCACAAATCAAGTGCCCAGATTGAGTGGAAGCAGTAACAACTTTGAAGCATTTGAAAATCTGAGTGCTGGCAGGCAGCTGGTCTTCTGCTCCCAAGTGCAAAGGCTGGGCCAAAGGACATCCATAAAAATGAGGCATGGGGGTGTGTCTCACTTAGAAATTTGGGGATTCACATGGCATGGGACTTAGCACCTCAAAAAGGCACGCAGACCACACTGATACGTCAGGGCTTCTTGCCAGTAAGCAAACTCTAGAAGACGCCAACGCCCCACTAAAAGCATCTCTTTCTACGCCGTCAGGATGGGGTGAAGGAGACTCGAGAAAACCCAGAAATATCCTGGTGGTGTGAAGGCAAAAGGACCGAGAGACCTCCATCCCCGTCCATTTCTGCCAGGGGCTGTATCCTGTCTCGGCAGCTTCTGATGGCAGAGACTCACAACACTCAGGGCAGAGAAGGGGCGCAGGGCATCCTGGAGGACATGGCATGAGCGGGGCCCCTTCAATTGGGGTTCTGTAGGCTCCCATCTCCACTTCTTTCTCCACGGGGAGCTCCCCCAAGTCTTCACTTCTAGGGAGCAAATGGCCCGGCCCAGGACTGAGAGAGGAAAGTACACAAGACTGCCAGTCTTCGGGCAAAGACCGGGACAAACGGGGCTCTGCAGGGGTCCCGAGGACCAGGAAGCCAATCACCTTCCAGAAACCCTTCCCATCACACCATGACCACACCTGCTCCAAATGAGGCCCAACTGCAACAGAGGTGGGAACCAGCGTCCACACCTGAGGCCCCATGCACCCCACACAGCCCTTTCACCCCAGCCCTAGGAAGCTGCCTGCTATTTTACAGATTTTAAAATAAAGAAAAGGAAGAAAATCTCCTGAAACATGCCCCCGGGTGGCGGCGTAGGCAGCTAGCGAAGCTTGTGGGGAGGCCCCCGTGCCACCCAGGCCCCTCCTGCAGGAGCTCCACAGCCCCAGATGCCCAGCGGGGAAAATCCTGGGTTATCAGCAGTAATCGAAATCTGCTTGCAATTAGTGGGGAAAGAGGGAAAGATCTGAAAGATCCATCCTGGAGGTGTTAAACAGTGGTCTTTGTTTTATATCTGTGCAGGTGATTAGCCTGTGTTTCTGGAGAAACTGTAAGAAAAACCAGCCACGGCTTCAGTCCGTGTTGTTCTGAGCTTTTGTTTGTTGCGTGTTTTCCTTTGCGGACAGAGCCCAGCGACCAGGGACGGTGTTCCCGGTCCCGCCAGGAGGGACACCGGGCAGAAGGGCCTCATGCAGTCCTCGCCTTACAAAAATCACCTGCGGAGGAAGAAAGCAAGACCCCAACACCTTTGGGGTGGCGTCCTCTGGCTCCTTCCTGACAGTTCTGTGGGTGTGTCTCCTGTCCCACAGGGGCCTGCGGGGCTGGGCGCCTGGAGGCTCTGCCCTTGGCCGGGCTGCACACTTCCTGAGTCAGAGAGGAGAAAACGAAAGAGCGAAGTGGCAGTCCATCCATCTCACTCGGCATGTTTATACGTCCTTTAACCAGAAAAATAAAAAAATCTGTTTACAAAATGGAGTGTCAGGAACATTGTGTAGAAGAACACTTATCTGGGAGACTTTGATCTCTCTCCGAAGCTCCATTAGGGAGACTGAACTGGTGATAGCTGGATGGTGGGGGCGGAGGGGAGGAAGGGAGTCTTCCAAGAAAAAAGCTGCTTGCACTTCCTCCTGGTTGCATTTAGAGCAACAATCTTGTGAAATCCCTTGGAATGGGCACTCGCTGGGCTACTGGCTGGCAACCCCACCGCCCAGGCCTGCGGCGTGCGGGACACAGGAAGGTGGGGCCCGCAGCCAGCCCACTCCGCGGGCGAGTGGGTGCATTTGAGCCTCGGGGCACCGGGCACGGGAACGCGAGAACCAGAGCCACGCCGCGCTCCAGCCCTCCCCCGCCAGCCAGGGGGTTGCACGGGACCCATCCTGTCCTGAGACCCCAGGGAGCTGTGTACTTCATCCAGGCCTCACGGAACAGGCACAAAAAGAGGACAGGCCAGCAGGGAGAGGAAAAAAACACACCTGTATTATTAGAATTTCCCCAATCAACTTCTATTCTATCTTTTTATCTATAAAGGGACCAACGAAACTGTACCTAGAAAGGGAATTCTACTTTGTACTATGGGCCTTCATGGTGGAAGGGTCCGAGGAAGAGCATTCAGGAGCTAGAGAGTCGGAATTCGTGGGAAGGGTCTGTGGCAGGTTCAGTCAGTGTCATAGATGCAGAGAGAACGTCACAACCCCCTCCCCAATCTAAGTTCCTCTTCCTCAAACAATGCAAGGCCCTCATTTCCATGAGTGGTCTTTGGAGGATCCAGAATTCACTTGGATCTAAGTTCTTCAAATGTTGCTGATTCCGCTGCCTCGGAATACATGCTCGATTTTGATCTTTGCGAAAACTGTGTAATGTCTTCCCATCAACCTACTTCACTGAGCATCCAAATGTCTCCTGACACCTCCACTCTCCCTGGGAAGGCCCAGCACACTGGGCAAGATCAAAGTTCCAGTGTGAGTTCTGGGTAGTAATTGAAAAGTGTAAGGACCTATTAGAGGTCAAAGTGGGTTAACCACATAGAAATAGGGGGCATATCACTGTCCATAAAACAAAGCAAAAGAACATTCTAAAGAGAAAGACCACAAAACCATCATGAACCATTAGTGGAAGAAATAATGCAACGAAAATTAGGGGCCCACCGAAGAAATAAATTTGGAAAACCACTCGGCACAGTTCAAGGGTAGACACGCCTACAGGTTAGAGGGGATTTGGTGACAACTTCTGTTATCAGCTACAACAGGAATTGGATCATCTTCCTTGCTTACCCCAAAGGGATGATACGGAAAGGTGTCTTGTAAACATAAAGCAACAAACAGTCGCCATTTAGAGTCCTTTTGAGTTCTGCTGAGAGTCGGGCTCCCCCACTCACCTGGGCTATTCCATACAACCCAGCGTGGTTAGTGCTCCTGGAACCTGCTACGCAAGGGAGCTCAGTTGCCTGAGGGGGCCCGGCTACAGTGAGCCAAGGACTAGAATTTGCCTTCTGCATGCAGACTCTACATTCTCTTATAGATGATTTCAAACTAGGCTTGAGCACGAGTTCACACGATGCAAGGTTCTGTGTGGTTACTTGTGAACCACGTGGTCCGGGCACCTGCTCAGCAGTGTCCCCCACCGGCCACTAATAGGTGTTCTCCTCTTCCCCTTTCCCACCTGCTAGAGAGGTGCCCACGCTGTCCTCCTCTTACAGAAGCTGAAATTACAGCAAATCGCCCAACACCGCACAACCACACATGAGCCAGAATTCAAAAGCAGGGTTATCGGCCCCCAGATGGGCTCTTCCTTCTGTCCTGAAGCTGCCATGACCCTGGAGGACACCTGAGCCTCGTCGCTAGGCTAGGGGCAGGAAATCACAGCTGTGTGACCTTGGGCAAGGTGCAGCTGCCCCCAGATTCCTCATCTATGAAATGGGGACATGAAAACTGCCTATCAGAAGCTGCATGGGAATTAAAGTAAAATGTTAAAATTCAATTTTTTAATATAAATTAATTAAATTAAAGCTTAATTTATTTAATTAATTCAGATTAATTAAATTGGAATAAAATCAAATTAAGCTAAAATTAAAATACTACCTACCTAAAACTGTGTGTGAATTAAGGGGTATAATTTATGTAAAGCGCTTAAAACGCTGCCTGGCACATTTAAATGCTTTTCAAATGCTCCTGGCTAGAAGTATCATTATCACCATCACCATTATCCTCATGATCACAATTATTTTGCTCATGGCCAGGAGAGGTCACTCAGATTCATTATTTTGGCCTGAAGAATAATCTGTGTAGATTTTATGCAGCAGTCAACAAGAATATGATTTTGAAATCATTTCTTACCGTGTCCCATGAACGATACCTACATGTTATATGTGTGAGTATTTAGCAGAATGATCAAAGCTTATCGTCTGCCCTCAGTACTGCTGATGATGTCTCATCTCCAACAACTCACCCATGTCCAACGTCAGTCGACTCCAATAAATATACAAGAAACAGAAAAATGTTGTTTTAGGGTAGAAGACACACAAGAAAGTGCCCAAGCTTGTGTCCAGAGCGCTCTCCCTTCCTTCCATGCCCCCGATGCCTCCTCATTCCTTCCTGGGCCAAGTCTCCTGGGTCTCAGCTCCAGACTCAGCACCTCTGGGAGCCTTCTGATGTTCCACGGCGACAAGCCGGGTGCCTGGCTCTGCGCCATCGAGACTCTGTGCACGCGGTTACTGCCGCATGCTCCACAGGAGACTAAAATATCTGGTTACTCATTCCCTACTAGACTGTAAACTCCTTGAGGGTGGGAATGATAGTCACATCACCATCAATACATTCCTACATTCAGCAAATTTCGCATCTGCCATAAGCCAGCACTATGTCGATGGTCTCTTCCTAATGCTGCCCGGTGCGAGCCAAGGGAGCCCAGAACTAGACAGATGCTCGATGAATATTGGAAGAATCTTTGGAATTGGCAATTTCCAAATAGCCTGTCGATCTAGAATTAAACCATTTATTTTTTGATTTAATAATATTTTGATGGCTTCCTGCATGCAAGCTAAGTTGTATGCTTTAGGGAATATCAAAAATGGAAAATTTACATACTCTGCCCTCAAAGAGTTTTAAATCTAGTAGAGAAAAGATAAAGAAAGAAAGAAAATACAGATACAAATGCTATCAGAAAAGTTCAGGGGTGGGAATTCTACAGGAGGAGTGGGGGTGTGCAGAGAGAGGAGAGGAGAGGGCGCCGGGTGGGAGGCCTGGGAAGCCTGGGCAGGACAGACGTGGGTTTGATAAGAGCACGCGGCTCCAGAGTGTAGCCTATCCCTTCGCTAAAGGTGCTGGGGCGCATAGCACTAACCAGCGGCGGGTACAGCAGATGCTCACTCTCACACTGCTGAGGCCATGCTCCCTCCTAAGGCCCAGGGGGGGTTCCTGCCTTGCATTCCTCACCAGCATCCGATGGTTTCTGGAAGTCCCCAGAGGAGTCCTCAAAGCCCCTTGGCCAGTGGCTGCATCGCTTCAATCTCTGCCTCTGTCTTCACATGGTCCCCTGGGCGTCTGTCTACACTCCCCTCTTCTAAGGACACCAGTCCCTGGATTATGACCCACCCTACTCAAGTATGACCTCATCTCCACTTTTTTTTTTTTTTTTTTTTTTTTAATCAAAGGAGATCTAAGGGCACCAGGATGGCTCAACCTTAGTTAAGCTTCGGATTCTTGGTTTCAGCTCAGGTCATGATCTCAGGGTCCTGAAATCCAGCTCCTGGTTGAGCTCCGAGCTCAGCAGGGAGTCTGCTTGAGATTCTCTTTCTCCTTCTCCCTCTGCCCCTCCCCTGCTCACGCTCACGTGTTCATGCACTCTATCTCTAATAATAAATAAGTAAATAAATAAATAAATAAATAAGATCTATAATAATTAAGGGATATAATATATTCATGACTTTTTGACTTGTATTTTACTTTTTTTTTTTTAAAGATTTTGTGTATTTGACAGAGAGAGACACAGCGAGAGAGGGAACACAAGCAGGGGGGAGTGGGAGAGGGAGAAGCAGGCTTCCCGCTGAGCAGGGCGCCCGATGCGGGATTCGATCCCAGAATCCTGGGATCATGACCTGAGCCGAAGGCAGATGCTAATGACAGCCACCCAGGTGCCCCATATTTTACTTTTTTAACTGATGTATAACTGAGGTATTTAATTGTACAATTAACAAATTGTTTCACTGTATATATATGTACACGCACACATATATCTACCGAATCATTACATTGTGCAAGTGACACTAACGGAATGTTGTATGTCAATTATGTCATCTTAACTCAATGACATCTGCAAAGACCCTCTTTCCTAACAAGGTCACGTTCATGGATACCGGGAGTTGGGGCTTCTCTGGGGGCACAATTCAACCAACAGCAAAGACTCATGGGAAACGGGTATGAAAAAGGCGCTTGGGGTCATGCTGTGCAAGGCCGTGTGAGCAGAGGGCTGTGGTCCAGCTTGCGGGGAAATCACTGTTTACACAAGCCAGGTGATCCTGACATCCCAGTCTGGTGTGAGAAGCGACATTCCTTACCCACGCTAGCCCGCTACCCTTGGGAAGAGGGCAGCCTGGAGAAGGGGCAGCATTACAAAGCAAAGCACTCTCCTGGTACACTCCACTTGTACTTTAGGTACCCTGGGGACGGCTCTGAGGCCACCAGGGCATGGCCTCGCCCTGTGAAGCGGTGAACTACGGCATGAGCCAGCGGCGGTCACCGGGACGACGGCAGTCCTCTCGAGAAGACAAAGGAGGCGTGGTCCAAGCCCACGGTGCCCTCGACAGATGTTGACAGCATAGCTGACAGCCCAGCTCCGAGGATGCCAAAGCGAAGCCCCATGCACTATTATATATTCCGTTTTTTATTCTACTCCTACTTCATAGTCACCAGGTGACAGTTCCTCCATCAAAGTACATCTACATTAGGCCTAAAAATATCTACTAGGGTTTTTTTTAACACTGTATAACTTCCATGCGAAATGAATCCCAATCAATTTCTACTTAGGGCAGAATCACTCATAACTGTTGATGTAGGAGCTTTAGGTCCCACTGAACAATTGTCACTTCAAGGTGCATTAAAATCTTCAGAAAACACACACTACACAAAAATTTACCTTATACCCCCCCATGATAAATTTTAATAAGAACACACCACTTAGGGGCGCCTGGGTGGCTCGGTCCTTTAAGCGTCCGACTCTTGATCTCAGCTCAGGTCTTGCTCTCAAGGTCGTGAGTTCAAGCCCCGTGTTGGGCTCCACACTGGGCATGGAACCTACTTTAAAAAAAAAAAAAAAAGAATACACTGCTCTAGATTGAACCCTCAAAATATATAACTTTTGCAATTTAACATCTTCAACATACAATATTTTATATAGCACCCTTGCCCACGCCTCGCCAGTCCACTTCCCACTTGGAAGGACATTATTCTGCGCCCCGACACTGTATCTGAGGTCTTGCCCACCTGCCGTATAAATACGTAAGGCCCTACACCCCCTTTCCTGAAGAGATATACAGATGAGTGTGCAGCCATTTTTTTCAAAAGTTTATCTCTTCTGTCAAGGTGATCCGTGTAAGAGACGGGCTTGAAAGTATGGGTTGGTTGTAAGTGTGAAAGAAGATCCTGCCGCCGCAGGGGAGTGTGATTTATGGTGGAGAGAGGGGCATGAGAAGACATATCCTCGGCCCCCAGCGCTTCCATCCTGCAGCGCCGAGAGGCGGGCGGCCAGCTCGGGCCTGGAGACGAAGCTTCCACGCAAATCCCTCATGACCGGCGCAGCTGTGAAAGCGCAGAATTGTTCCTCTGCGCTTCCCGGGAAAACGGGGCTTGAACCGTGGCTCTTCTCGGGCGAGATAAAGAAAAATGTCTGCTGCTTCTGGAGCCAGAACATCCGGCAGGAAAGCAGCTCGACGAGGTAGGAAGCAGAAATGGGACCAGCATCCCAAACGGAGGAAAGGGTCTGTCTGCACTCCGAAGTCTCATGGGGGAGCTTTGTGCTGTTTTAGTGCAGATTTAGTACCTGTATCATAATGACACCGAATCTGTGACCCTCTGATGGGACAGAACGCTCAGCCCCGGTAAACACTCGAACCGCTTAATCACCCATAACACTGGAAACCCACGAGGGAGGGCAAACTGGCAGAGGTCTTATCAACGAAAATATGCTATAAGATGTCAAGAGTCACTCTGTGACCAACAGCCTACACACACACGTGTATTTGCTCCATCTGGGTGTGAGTCATGTTGGCTAATTCCCGTTCACACTGCTCATCTTTGCTTGCCCGTCTGCGTTTCCAGGGCATCAAGGAATTCCTAAATGACACTGTGCTTTGCATGAATGTAGACAAGGAAAGGAACCCCTCGGCAGTCTGTGTCGTCACCTTCAATAAAGATGCCGTAGAACAGTGTGTAAACAATTGAAGGCAACCCGGCGAATCCTGTGAGCAGGCTGCTCTGGATACCTGGGGACACGGAGCAGTGTTAGTGACATCTTGTGGTTGCAGCCCGCGACAGCGCTCCTCACACCTTCGCCCCGATGACGCAAGCTATCCGGGGGCATCAAGCGCCGTCGTCGTCCCACTCGATACTCAGACATCCGCAAAGAGACACCTGGGCGTGGATAGCCACTGCCAGGACCCACTCACGCACCTGCTGGAAGCTTCTCTCCTTCCTGTTGATGAGCCTTTCCGTTCCCAGATCTGCCCGCTTCTTTCGCACCCAAAGCGCTGGAACTGGGGAATGATTGGTGGTACTCTTTGTTAAATTCATACAAAGAGATTCTTTTTTTATTGTCACTGAAGTCAATACCTGTGAACTCTAAGCCCCTCAATGAGAACGTTCCAGGAAAGAGCAGCAGGACCGTTTAGAAGGGGTGTCCTCAGAGGGACATGGACTCGGTGCTTCCCAAGCCGAGTGACACAGGGACAGTGGCATGTTAAGATATGAAGGACGCCAATGTTTCCCCCGTGCTTCCTCCCAGCACCTACATTTGATTCGAATGAATTAAGAGATGACTTTTAAGCAGCAAGTTCTGGGTTTGGGACTTTTTGAGTCATTGGCTCTCAGAAAAATGTAACATTATTTAATCAAAGCAAATGGTATAATGTACTTCTTTTAAAGAAACCACATTTCATGTTTAGAGCCCACCAAGATGCTGAATACAAATGGATTTGTTTTACTTTGAGTACATACTATCTTTTAAATCTAATCTATGAAACATATTGCATTGGTGCTCATTATTTGCAAAGATAATTATTATAGCACATCATCTTGACTGCACCAATTTGACCATTCCAGGCATTTTCCTAACTATTGCATAATCTCCTTTCAGGACAATCTTTCAAGGTAGGATATGGAGATATTGCCATATTCATTTTTTTCTGTAGAGTAAATTGAAAAATAAAGTGTTTTTCTCTAAAATTATGCAGTTAGTGATATAGTAAGAACTAGTAGGCCGCCCCTCCCTTCTTGCTGGTTCTAGCACCGCTTCCATAAACTCAAATTCTCTCTCTCAACAACATAAATCAATCCTGTCCTCACTATTTGGCAGTGGAAGAGACTCTGGATGAGAAAAGCGCATGCTGGTGCTTCTCAAGAGAAGAAAATCCAGAGCTTCTAGAGGAGGAGTCCATCCGACCTTGGGTCCCTCGGATGGTGGTTCAGTTTGCGCACTGCACAATGCAGGGGTGGGGTCACACCTGCTGATGTGATGCGGGACACAGACTGCACAGCCATCAACACAGGCTTCTGGGTATGTCTGACACTCTGTCCTTCTGCTGATGGCCTGGAGAAAGGCATGGCGGGGGTGGGTCAGATTGAGCCTTTCTT
This sequence comes from Mirounga leonina, assembly GCF_011800145.1. Taxonomy (NCBI): domain Eukaryota; kingdom Metazoa; phylum Chordata; class Mammalia; order Carnivora; family Phocidae; genus Mirounga; species Mirounga leonina. The sequence continues at coordinate 2,909,072 of NW_023270854.1, read as the reverse complement.
CTACACTGGTCCCTTCATGACTGGCCGAAGATGCCAGCTCCGAAATGGAGGATCAAAGAAAATTTGATAGCTGGTGCCTCAAAGGAACTAATTCTCTTCCTATTCAAGTTTCAGAAGACAGAAACAAAAAGGCAGAGACTTTCTCACTAAAGAACATTCAATTAATGCCCTAGAATCTGAGACTTGCACAATACCGAAGTCTATTATGCGTTGAAGGCCTGCCGTATTCCCCCGTGTGTTACACCGGGCAAGATGTGTGTGCCAGAGTCACCCTAAAATAGCCATTCAGTGTTCTCACAGTTGTGATTTGGCATCGTACAGGCAAGAAAAATTGGGTGTTTAATTGAAGGGTCTGCTTTTAGCCCATTATGGGGCCATTTTATTGTCACACTACCCAAATCAACTCTAATCCACATCCACAAAAGAAGTTACAAAAATATTAAATGTGTTGGTGATCTACCCACACATTCTGGCCCACGGCCCACTAGCCCATGGTCTTGACCCCAAACAGCCCCAAATGGGGTTGCAACCCTTTCTGTTCCGGAGCTCGGAGGGAGGTCGGCAGCACCATGTTCGCTCTCAGTGTTATCAGACTGGCTTTTTCTTTTTTAAGATTTTTTATTTTTTTTTTAAATTTATTTGACAGGGAAAGAGATAGTGAGAACAGGAACATAAGCAGGGGGAGTGGGAGAGGGAGAAGCAGGCTTCCCGCAGAGCAGGGAGCCCAATGCGGGGCTCGATCCCAGGACCCCGGGACCATGACCTGAGCTGAAGACAGACGCTTAACGACTGAGCCACCCAGTCTGGCTTTTAGCTTTGACCTTAGTTGCTCTGTACATTTACAACAGACCCTGAAGTTAGTTGGTGGTTTCACTTCTTCTCCTCCCTGGACATAAATTTACTACTACCCTGGAACTACCCCTCGGCTGAGAGGGCTTTGCGGAGTGCTTTGCCGTGGCTCTTGCTGGTGGGCAGCACCCTCACTCGCACCCGCTCTGTGATCAGAGAGTTTCCCAGGCGTTGAACTTGGAAACCAGGGACCACTGGACAGAGGCGTACCCCTCCCACAAGCAGTCAGAATATTCACCTTTCTGAACCCGTTCAGGATTCCATTCAAATGTTAGCTGAGTCATGCGCCGATAGATTACTGTCCAAACATTACAAAGAAAAAGTTTTCAGTGAAATAATTTAAATGTCTCTGTTCTGCTATCCATTCCAATAAATACAGTAACTCAAGAAAAAAAGATACTTCATCCTCATGCACCATGCTCTCTTCTCGATGCACTGTGCCCCTTAGGAAGAAGGCCCTACTCTATGCAGCATGCTGTCCTGGGTGCCAAAACACTGACCTACATGGAGGCAATGCAGTCATTGCTCCTATAAAGGGAAGGCAGAAAAACACGGACGTTTTAACCAGGACTGGCAGCAAAGGCAGCATCAGCATGGAGCACAGCAACAGAACACATCACCATGACCAGATACAGAGCACACGGCACTTCCGAGATTTGAGGAATGAACACGCCCCACCCTGTCCCATCCCCCAGCCCCCACCTCACTGGGAGACACTGATGCTTCTCCCAGGGTGTATGCAAGAAGCCAGGGGAGAAATGAAAAGGAAACATTACACAAACACAACCAAGCTCCTTATTTGCACATTTCAATAAAGGATTCATGGATTTCGTTCCTGTAAATCCAGGCAAATGTGGAAAGAAATGATTTCTAAGTTGGATGCTGACCTCCCCCATCTCTCTGTTGCTTCGTTTCATAAAGCACAGCTCACGGAATGATGGATGGTGAAGCCATTTGGGCAGTCGCCAGTAGCTATCTCCTTCTGTTCTGAGACCTGCATCCAAATTTGAGCCTGTGAAATGGCTTGGGTGATCTTAATTTGACAGTTGTCAACATTTCAAAATCATTGCCAAGTTCAACCAAATGGAAGTCTTTGATCAGGCCTGGCTCTCTGTGCATGTGTGTGCACGGGTGTGCACGCCTGTGCTCTGTGTATCAGAAAGTTGCCAATCTGAGCCCGCATAATACACCTGTGCACCCTTCTTCCGTCATGTCTTGTTAGCATCTTTCGACATGATGAGTTCGGTGGGAGGGGAGGGGAAATGGCACTTCAACTCCAGTAAGTTTGGTCCAAGAAGGAGCAAAATTTGCAGATGAAAATTTCTGGATAGTGGATTAAATTAATTAAACATTAAAATATGAAAATAAGAAAATTATTACACAGAATATAAACTTTTACATAAAAAAGAAAGGATATAATCACCAACGAAACAGTTCATAGTAAGCATTACTTACTCAGTGAATATCGTTTTCAGCATGAACATCTCAGTCTATGCTAAATTTGAGGACAATTTAACCAATCCAACACCCATAGAAAGGCAATAATAAAAGCAATGAAAATAACCAGGAAAACAAGACTTTTCTGAGATCTGCCATGTACAGGATAACTTATTTGAAAATGAAACTATAGGCACAGCAAATATGGAATCACCATAGGGAAGTCATTGAGACAAAAAGGCAAAAATATCTCATTCCTCCGTGCAGGGAGCACAGCTCTGACTTTAGGAAATTTTTCCTTTATCCTATAAAGGGCCCTCACGCAGAACCTACAGACCATTTCTCTTAGTGCCAAATATCTTGAAAGCATAAACAGAAGATAAAGGACATGTTTTCAAGATGTACTTTCCTTTTTTTACTTGTTTCAATATGTTGGGATGACTATTTCCCAAAAGTTCAAGTATTACATAAAAGTGTAGATGCGTAAATATAAGGTCTTGGGTCAGAAGAGCATGTTTTCAGTGTCTAATAAATGTTTGTGGAATAAGTAAATATATCATCAGTGGGCATAAACAAATATATAAAGTTCCATAATGTGAGAAACATACTGTCTTTAAAAGCTGAGATATGATTTATGGTTAATCTGTATTTCCAAAACTGTCAACAGCTAAATCACGCTGAGTCTGTAAGTCATGAAGATATTGCCAAGTGACTTGATATGTTATAATTAGCTCATTGGAACAGTAACTGAGCAAAAGTCTCTGAAAGTTTCTTGATCTTGTGAAACAATCATACTGGAGCCCTGGAAGAGCTCAGTCTCCCTGCTCACACACTTTGTTGTGTGGATGTGTTGATGACATGGGGTCCATCTGTCAAGACAGCTTAGAATTTCCCCTGCTGCCTTTCATACATGGCCACGTGGAGGTGAACCTGGGGTGACCAGATGCGTTTTAGAATCTCCCCGTGATGGCTCTGCATCCCTACCTGGTGCTTCCACGGCAAGGACCAAATTTGGTTTTGTGAAGGAAAAAGAATTCCATGAATGGATTTGACAGTTTAGAGAAACAGATGTCTCTTCACAGCCATTGTCTTCCATTTCCTACTGACGATAAATGTTCATCTGAGGACCTGCAGTGATGGTGGGCTTTCGAGATGTCCGTCAGCAACAAGAAAGGACTGTCCCCAGGTAGCCTAAGGACTCCTGTGCACAGAGACTACTGTCCCTGTGTTGGAAGCTCTGTGTGTTAGGAGAAGGGGCTTCAGACCTCCTACGACAAATCTCGCAAATTTAAATAGCAATATCTTGTTGTTTTTAATTTTTTTAATTAAACTTCTTACTTTGAGGTAATTGTAGATTTGCACGCAATTGTAAGAAATAACAGAGATCCCGTGTACCAGTTATGCTGTTTCCCCAATGGTGACGTCTCATAAAACGATAGTGCAATAGCCCAAGCAGGAGAGTGACCGTGATTTAGTCAAACATAAAACGTGTCCACCCGCCCACGCTGGCACAGCCAGGCCCACATCCTTCCAGCTCCATTTCCCCATACCTGCCAATCTCTTCTGCATTTATATAGTTTTATCATATCAATAATGTAATGTAAATGAAAGCGAACACTACGCAACTTTTGGGATTGGCTTTTCTGACTCAACAGAATTCTCTGGACATTCATCCAGGTTGTTGTATCACAAAAGTCCATTTCGTTGCAGAAGGGTGTTCCTTGGGTGGATGGACCAAAGCTTGTTTAACCACCCACCCATTGATGGACACCTGGGATGTCCCTGGTTTGGGATTTCTATGAATAAAGCTACTTTGAACGTCCGTGTACAGTGTTCATGTGAAAATAAGTTTCAGTTCTCTGAGGTAAATGTGAGAAGTATGATTTTTGGATTGTAGGGCAAGTGTACATCAGTTTTTTAAGAAACTGCCAAGTTCATTTCCAGAGTGTCTGCACCATTTTACATTCCAATCGTCAATGTATGGAAGACCCAGTTTTTCACATCTTCACCAGAATTTGATGTTGACATTATTTTTTTATTTTGATCATTATGATGAATGTGAATATTTCATTGTGGTTTGAACTTGTACTTCCCTAATGGCCCATGATGCTAAACATCTTTTCAGGCATTTTTCTGCCATCTGTATATCCTCTTGGGTGAACTATCTGACTTTTGCCCGTTTTCTAGTTCGATTGTCTGTTTCCTTACTGTTGAGTTTATATCCAGCTCACAGATCCCTCCTCCTTCCCTTCACCCTGTTAACGCCCATCCATCGAGTTGTTTATTTCGCTGATGGTCTTCTTCGTCTGAAAACTTCCATCTGTTCCTTCATATCTTCTACTATTTTGCTAAGACTTTCTATTTCTTGGCTGAGATGCTCTATTTTTTTTCTTACACTTCCTATTTTTTCCTTTGTTTCAAGTGTGTTCATAATAGCTTATTGACAATTTTGTGGAGGCTTCTTTAAAATCATTTTAGGTAATTCTAACATCTGTCATTTTGGTGTTGGCATCTATGGACTGGCCCTTTTCATTCCATTTGAGATCTCCCTGATTCTTTTCGTTTTATTCTTTATTTAAATTCAATTTAGTTAACATATACTGTATTATTAGTTTTATGGGTAGAATTTAATGATTCATCATTTGCATATAACACCCAGTGCTCATTACATCAAGTGCCCTCCTTAATGCCCATTACCCAATTATCCCTTCCCCTCACCCACCTCCCTGATTCTTGGTGTGACAAGTGATTTTCAACCGAAGCCTGGACAGTTTGGGTAACACGTTCAAAGGGTCAGGATCTTATCTAAACCTTGGGTTTAAGCTGGTTTCCTTTGACCTTGCCCCACCACCTCATCACTGCCAGAAGGGGCAGCAGTGCAGGTCCCTCAACTGCACTCCATGGTCACCCAAGAGTGGGCTCTCTTTACTGCTGGGTGGGTGGGGGGTAGTTCTGGGGCCCCTGGACCCATACCTTCCTGGCTGGGAGGGGCTGCATTGCATGGTGACTGCTTCCTACATGGCCTCAGCTGACACCGTGGGAGGGGGTGGCCCTGTTACTACCGGGCAGTGATGAATGTCTTGTCCTCCCACTGGACAGCTCTGCCATCAAACCAGCGGAGATTGTTGGGGGACCTTGTTGCCACCTCTTACATGACAGGGGTTGTCTTGGCTCAGGCTGCCATACCAAGGTATCACACTCTGTGTGGCTTAAACACCAGACATGATTTTTCTCATGGTTCTGAAGACCAAAAGTCCAAGATCACAGGCCAGCAGGGTAATTACCCAGTGAGAATTCTCTCCTGGTGTTGCAGATGGTGGCTTCTCGCTCTGTCCCCACGTGGCCTTTCCTTGGTGCACATACTTGCAGGGGAGAGATGTGTCCCTTTTCCTCTTCTTGTAGGGCCACCAATCCTATCAGATCAGGACTCCATCCTATGACTTGTTTAATCTTAATCATCTCCTTAAAGGCCCTTGAAAGTTTCCAACATATGAATTTGGAGGACACAAATCAGGCCACGGTGGAGCTGGAAGTCCAGGCTCTCAAATGGTCTCCACTGACATGTCACCCTGCTCGGCAAGGTGTGGGAGGCCTTCCTTACAGCCTTGCCAACACAGACATCTAGACTCCCCGCTAGGCCTCTCCTGGTAGAGGTAAAGTGGTGGGCAACACAGTTTGCTGCAGTGTTTGGCTGGAGACCAACAATTATTGTCTAAAATTGTCTGTCTTACGTAGCTGCCTCTTTCCTGCCCCTTTGGCCAGGGACAGAACTTCTCTTGGGGCCGAGATTTTGTCTGCTACATGGCAGTTCCAGGTCACAAGCTTCTTCACCTCCAAGTCCGAAGTACCTGAGGCAAAAGGAAAACCAGAGAATGCACCACCGTGTCCTTCCATGGGTCCATAGTCCTGAGCCAGTCTGCCGCCCCCATCTACCTTTGTTGTCTTCTTGTGTGCTTTCCATGTAATGTTTTAGTTTCAACAAAGAAGAGTAGGTTTACATAGACATAGAAGTCTACTGTTTTTAAAGAGCCCCAATTAGTTGTCAACATTAAAAAATTATCTGTAAGTGTGCTCCCATATTTTTTTTTAAATCATAAGCTCCGTTGGTAAGACGTACATTTGTCCAGGGTTGTTACTAACATTTCCTTCAGTTGCCAACTGAAGCATTCACCCATTTACATCACCTGCTTGGTCCTGTGGAAAGAGACATAGCCAAGCTTTAAGGAAGGGTCTGAGTTGTTGTGAAGTAATCGGTCAGGGTTCACACAGACAAACAGAACCAGTAAAAAGGATAGATAAATAGATGATAGATAGATAGATAGATAGATAGATAGATAGATAGATAGATAGATA
>NW_023270854.1:2837624-2902423 GCF_011800145.1 Mirounga leonina | reverse complement strand
GATAGATAGATAGATAGATAGATAGATAGATAGATAGATAGATAGATGATAGATAGATAGATGATAGATGATAGATACCTGTGAGAAATTTATGACAAGAATCGCCTTATATGATTCGTGGAGCTGAACAAACAGGTACAAAATCTATAGTGCAGGCAGTTAGGAAGGGATAATCCAACAAAGGAGTTGGAGGTATAAACAAAGCTGCTTTTTGGAGTCTGGCTCAAGGAATGCCTGAGCCTTCTTCTGCATGACTTCCACTGGTACTGGTTCAGCCAAGCCCACCAGGATAATTTCCTTTACTTAAAATTAACTGACGAGGGACCCCAATTGCATCTGCTAAATCCCTCACAGCGGACTTACCCTGGTGCCCCACCGTCTACGTGGGCGAGGGGCCTGTGTGCTACAAAATGGCGGCTGGTGCCTCCCATCTGTCCTCACTTGGCCAAGGTTAAATGACATATCAAAAAACTGTCACAGGGGCGCCTGAGTGGCTCAGTCGTTAAGCGTCTGCCTTCGGCTCAGGTCATGATCCCAGGGTCCTGGGATCGAGCCCCGCATCGGGCTCCCTGCTCCGCGGGAAGCCTGCTTCTCCCTCTCCCACTCCCTCTGCTTGTGTTCCCTCTCTCTCTGTCTCTCCGTCAAAATAAATAAATAAAATCTTTAAAAAAAATAAAGTAGTTAATTTTATTATGTTATATGATGGTGACCTCTATTTAAAAAGACAGCACTGGATGAGGACGTGCTCAGAGGAAGAAAGTTCTCTCTGCTCCCCTATGTGCAAGTCTGAAATATACCTCAGGAAGGTCAAACCTTGTGTGTGTGCGGTCAGACCTGGCTCCGAGTCAAACAGGCAGACAAAGGCAGAACAGGGATATCATCCTAATAGAAGATGTCCCTTCAAAGACTAAAACTACCTCTCCTCTCTCTCTCTCTGTTGGATATGGTGCCTTTATTGTGATGTTTATATGATTTCTGGCAATTGACAGGTTTTTGAAAGAAAATGAATGTCCCACAGATTTGCCTTGTCACTTTGCTCACTACAACTTGATACCCAGTGGTAAGGAAAATAAAACTTCAAGTCCAAAAAACCCAGAGACACCACAGCACATAAAGAATGGGAGGAAGTCAAAGTGAACCAGATGAGACAGCAGGCTCATTTCTTGTATTTCTTATAGAGTCCTGTTCCACTCGGGCTGCACCTCAGTCCCCTCTCTGCCAGGCAAGTTTGAGCCATGCACATCATGACATTCAGCAGCAAGCAATGGCAGTCTGAGAAAGAAATCAGATTGGGGCCCAGAGGGTAGAGGAGGGAGCAGAGCTACTGCATGGCAAGGACTGGAGACCTCAGGCAGAGGCCAGCCTGCCCCATCCACCCCACCAACTACCGGGACCTTCCAGAAGCATAGGAGTTTCAGGCGTAGGCAAGCACAGAGCACCATTGTTTGCTGCTGTGCCCATGACTGGTTTTACTCCCAGGCTGGTATAAAGTGGGAGACACAGTTTCCATACCAAACTTGCTGCTCTTGTGCAATAATTGGCCTATGTGCCACCTTCCATGCCCTCCCCCAAGTCTGAGGATCATTGGAAGGAGTCTAAAGGCTTGTTGGGCTTATTATCAAAAGCAAATGTTAGCACAGATCTTGGGGTTTCTCCCAAGGATGACAACCAGAGGATCAAAAGAGGGGCAGAGGAGATGAAGTGGCTGCAGGTGGCTGAGCAGGGCTGACTTGGCACTCAGCATTTACCCTCAGAGGTTCTGGTTCTCTGGGGCCTGTTAGCACAAAGCCACATCGACTGGAACGAGCTGAATGCTCGCAGAATTGGTCAGACTACGTATTCTGTGCCTCCTATCCCTGTTTCCAAATAGGACTACACTACAACTAGACCAATCTATCTTAGATATATGGGAAGTTATTGTATTTTCAAAGGATCCTTGGAGACGAGTGTTCTGTAATTTCCCTTGGTAGCACGTTCCCAATCTTAATAACACTCAATATTTCCACAATTGTTTTCCTGTGTCTCCCTTTTTTACTAATAGTGTTTGTTCATTTGTTTATTTGTTCCATTTCTCAAGATCTTTTATTATTATAGGAAAACTTCACAACTATTCCAGCGAGTTCACAAACCAAAGAGGTTACCTCAGGTTATTCTCAAAACTATTTACCCAGTTGTCAGTCATGAAGAACTTCCATACCCATAGCCCATGATCCTTTGAAGCAGGTAGAATGAAAACTATTTTCTTAACTCTGAGAAAAGAACTTCAGGAAATCAGTGCTGTATTAATGAAGGGTACATTTCCTTTTTCTACAAATAACTGTTTTTGTACACAGCCTTCAAATAGCAGAAAGAGATATGTAAATAATTGCACCTGTGAGAGGTTATTTACAGAAAAACATCTGTGCTATTTGGGATCAAGATACAGAAGGAAAGTTAATTCACTTCCTAGTGTTTATACAGAGCAAAAAACATCATTCCCAAAGTCTTTTACATTCTTATTCTACAGTTACTTCCATCATTAATTCTCAATAATCTTACAAATTAGTCAATTTTGATCCCATTTTACAGAGAAACTGAGGTTGAGCACCAGGTCATAACCGGTAACCCTTTCTTTGCCTAATCATGGATATAAGCAGCCCTTTGATTGACAGGGAAACTCCCCAATCAGCTATGCCCCAGGGAGGACCACACATTGATAATAGTGTGGATTACTGTATATGAATCCGAAATGTTTAACATTATTCCTAATGAGATATCTCCTTCCACTTAGTTACCTAAACCTTTCCTTAAAAAATGTGTGTGTGTCTGTGGTATGTGTGTTTCTCTTATTTTCTATAATTGCTCAAAGTGAATGTTTGCTCAAGAACAGAAATCCAAGGAGCCTGGAACGAAGCAGCTTTTAATTTTAATTTTATATCTCTTTGTTTTGATTCCCAAACTGGCTGTATATTAGAATCACTTAAAGGTGCTCCTGAAAAATGCATTTCCTGGGCACCATCCCCAGAAATTTTAACTCCGTATATGACAATGTATAAGTATATAGAGTAAAAAAGTGAAAGTTCTATTTAACCCCCCAAACACCATTGTACATTAAAATCAGAACAAGACAGATATCATTGCTACCATTATTCAATGTTGCTTTTCAGTCCATGTAGTGAAATAGAAAAAGAGAGAGAGATGGAGAAAGAAAGATAAACTCATAGTTGCCTTCCTAGTAAATCCAAATGATAAATCAAAATTGTCATTGATTTCGTCCTTTTACATGATAATACAAAAGTTAATATATATATACTAGCAAAATAAAAACAAAAATGTAAATAAAATGAAGAAGATTGAGTTTTTTTGAGGGGGAGGGGCAGAGAGAGGGAGAGAGAGAATCTTAAGTAAGCGCCACACCCAGCCTGATACAGGCCTCCATCTCACGACCCTGAGATCATGACTTGAGCCCAAATCAAGAGTCAGACCCTTAGCCAACTGAGCCCCCCAGGCACTCCAAAGGAAGAAGATTAATGTCTTAATGTAAAAGAAACTACAAATTCCCAGAAATGGTAGTAACAGGAAATGTGCAATACCAACAAATACCAACATTAAAGAAAATATAAACTTTACTGACAGGCATAAAAGAAAATATAAAGAAATGGAAAATCATTTTTGATGAGATGAGTCAATGTTTAAATATGTTATCTTTCCTAAAATAAATTAATGAATCCCATAAAAATCCCAACTGATATCCCAAGATAATTTAATTAAATCTGGTTAGCTGCACAAGACAACTATTGAATTTAAAGTGACCAGTAAGAGACAACTTACCTCAGCAAATAATAACAACATAACATAGCACAGTAATTGAAAAATATGTTGTGGAAAGAACTGACAATAGGAGAAATAGAAGCTTCCTCTGAAGTAACAAAATATATAATAAATGTTCAAAATCAGTAGGGAAAGATTAATTATTCAACAAACTCACTAGAACAACTGTCTATCTTTGTGAGAAAAAATTAAGTTATGACTCAATCTCACTTCCCACAGTAAATTCAGGATGGCTTTCTTATATTAATGTGAAATATGATGATATTTTTATAATCCCAGCTGGAGATATCTTCATTAACCAAACATTAACCAGAGGCTATGAAGGAAAAGATTAAAAGATGTTCTCCATTTCTATAATTTTAATAAAGAACAACATTATAAGTAAAAATAAAGTGAAAAAAATATTTATAATAGTTAAAACAGACCAAAAAAATCAATATTCATAAAATACAAGGAGCTCTTTCAAATCTATGAGAAAAAGCCAAGCAAAAAGGTAATGGATATAAATAAGCTTACAAAAGAGTTCAAATGGCACAAAAATCAGGAAAATATGCTCACTATTACTAATAATAAGGAAAATGAAAAACAAATTAAGATAATAAATTCTACTCTGGTAATGAGAGAATAGCTTATATTAGATGAGCCTCCTACATATAAGAAACGTCTAGTCAGAAAAAAATATAGAAGTTAACCAATTAGAGAATGATCAAAAAAGGCATAAACTAGGTGAGAGTTGGCCCTCAAAGGAGAGAAACTACATAGAATGATATGTTGATTATGTGACTTTTTGTTGAGAGCACACACCCAACTAAGTGAAATGAGGCAGCTGAGACTCAAACAGAAAGCCAAACATTACTGGCATGAGAAGTCAGAGTACAAAATTCGGGGTGGCCAGATTGCTAGAAAGTGAAGGGAGAAAACACAGAAAGGAGGATGTGCAGATGGAGAACTCAAAATCCAAATATGAAGTCTGCTCAAATCCTGAGCTGATTCCTGATTTACAGATGCAAAGGGAAACTGCAGGAGAATCGATGGAAAACAAGCTAAAGGGGGGAAACTTTAGCTGATGCCCACCACAGAGAAGGCAGGGTTTAGAATTTGAGTCTCATCAGGTTAGTTGACTGCCAGAATACTTTCAAAGGAATATATGAAATACAGAGTCTCTGCAATGAAATATCCACACTCTCAGTACACAATCAAAATCTTAATAGAAAAGCATAAAAAATAAATAAAAATAGGGGCACCTGGGTGGCTCAGTAGGTTAAGCGACTGCCTTCGGCTCAGGTCATGATCCTGGAGTCCCGGGATCGAGTCCCGCATCAGGCTCCCTGCTCAGCGGGGAGTCTGCTTCTCCCTCTGACCCTCCTCCTTCTCCTGCTCTCTGTCTCTCATTCTCTCTCTCTCAAATGAATAAATAAAATCTTTAAAAATAAATAAATAAATAAATAAATAAATAAATAAATAAATAAAAATAAAAATATGGCCAAGGTCAAGAGAAAAAACAGTCAATAGAAGCCAACTCCAAGATGATCATCGATGTGGAAATTCACAGGAGATAATTTCAAATCAAATACAAATATGTTCAAACTCCTGAAGGAAAATATCTTCATAATGAATTTTAAAAAATGGGGAAACATAGCAGAGAAAGGGAAACTATTAAACAATCAAATGGAAATTACCGAACTGAAAGTTACACTAACTGAAAAAAAATTGTATTAAATATGTTTAAAAAGCAGAAGACAGTTTCAAAAACTGAAAATGGATTGATAAAACAACACAATCTGAATAACATAGAGAACGAAAGAAAGAAAGAAAGAAAGAAAGAAAGAAAGAAAGAAAGAAAGAAAGAAAGGAGAAAGAGAAAGAAAGAAAGAAAGAAAGAAAGAAAGAAAGAAAGAAAGAAAGAAAGAAAGAAAGAAAGAAAGAAAGAAAGAAAGAAAGAAAAAGAAAGAGAGGGAGGGGGGGAGGAAGGAAGGAGTCATATGAGTCAAAAACCTGAGATTATGAAGTCTAACATACATATAATTGGAGTCCCAGATGGGAAAAGGGAAAAAAAAATTAAGAAATAATTGGTGAAATTTTCCCAATTTAGTGAAGAATATCAACCTAAAGATTCAAGACTTTAAGTGAACTCCTAGGAGTAAAATACAAAAGAAAAAGAAAATCTTGAAAGTAGCTGGAGAAAAATGACATGGTACATATGAGCAGACAACAATATAAGTGACATTTACTTTCTCATCAGAAACAGTGGAGGCCAGAGGCAACAGAACATCATTAAAGTGTTGGGGGGAAACTATAAATTGAGAATTCTTTATCAAGCAAAAATATTCTTCAAAAATGAACTTAAAAGCATTTATTTCTTTGTCCGTATACTTGCATAACAAGAAATCCTACCTTTTTTAGGCTTAAGATAAATAACACTAGATGGATCTATAACAAAGAAAGAAGAGCACTAGAAATGGTAATTATAAGGGTTACTATTAAAAATAATAATTTTTTTCTTAATTCATTTAAGACATATGACTGTTTTTTAAAAAAGATTTTATTTATTTGACAGAGAGAGAGAGAGCACAAGCAGGGGAGCGGCAGAGGGAGAGGGAGAAGCAGGCTCCCCACTGAGCAGGGAGCCCAATGCAGGGCTTGATCCCAGGATCCTGGGATCATGACCTGAGTGGAAGACAGATGCTTAACCAACTGAGCCACCCAGGCGCCCCTAAGACATATGACTGTTTAAAGCAAATATTATAGCAAATATTGTAGACATGTGTATTGTAATACATATAACAACAATAGCACAAAGGATGAGGGGAAAAGAACTATACTGTTGTAAACTTATCTATTACATAAAATAATACAATATTAATGCTAAGCAGAATGTTATTAAAGGTGCTATGAGCTGGCTACCAAGATATCTGTAATATAAAAATACATATAAAACATAAAGATAGAAAGTTGAAAGTAAAAATGGAATACATATGATATGTATTTACCAAAATAAGCTTCACTGGCTATATTAATATCAGAAAAATAGACTTTGAAACAGCAACTATTATCAGAGATACAGAGGGAAATATTTCATTATGATAAAGGAGTTGATTTATCAGGAAGACAACACAACCCTAAACATGCATGTACTTAATAAAAGAGATTCAAAATACCTGAAGCAAAAACTGGCAGAACTAAAGGGAGTTATAGACACCTATTCAATCAGGGTTGGGGATTTTGATACTCTCAGAGTAATTTACTGGACAATTAGATAACACTATTACCCACACAACTATAATCTACACGTACTTTCAACTGCCCCTGCATGGTTCATCAGGATGGATTAATTCTTTAAAATCTGTATTCTTGGGCGCCTGGGTGGCTCAGTTGGTTAAGCAACTGCCTTCAGCTCAGGCCATGATCCTGGAGTCCCGGGATCGAGTCCCGCATCGGGCTCCCTGCTTGGCGGGGAGTCTGCTTCTCCCTCTGACCCTCCTCCCTCTCATGCTCTGTCTCTCATTCTCTCTGTTTCAAATAAATAAATAAAATCTTTAAAAAAATAAATAAATAAAATAAAATCTGTATTCTTTGTAGTAAGTGACCAATGACGTCTCTACTTGGTTAGCTTAGTAGTCAGCTAATGATTGGTGAGATTTCTTTAAATGTCTTAATCCAGTAAGTCTTTTGCCTTTTGACAAAGAGCTCTGTGTTATGTTGGGGCATAACTTCAATACTTAGGGTGCAGGTGAGCCTTCATTAGCCTTCGCTTCCTACTTCCCTATGGACTCTAGGTCATTCAGAGGTGAAAGATGGCGTCCTTCTCAGGTCTTTCCTGGCTGTGAATACAGCCTGTACATTCATGTGGTCTCACCCGCACCTTACCAAGAATAAAGAAGAGTTTTTCAAAGCCTTCTATGGACATTTCATTCTCCAGATCTTCCTTTCAGATTTTTGGTCAAGTTCTTGTTTGCACCAAATGATATCACAGTCTTAGGCAACTATGTCATTAAACAGTTACAGCTGATCGTTTTCAACAAATGCCCTGGGGACAGAGATTTTCTAGCAGAGTTAGCTCTGAGTCAAGTCCAACCAAGACCATTAATGCAGCTCTTCCAGGGACCTGATCAGGTGGTGATAATACTCTGGGGAGGGAGCTTTTTGAACTCCAAATGCATTTGTCCTCATTTGGTAGCTTCAAGGCTGTTGGTTTCCACAGCAGTCATGGTTGCAAGGCTACTGGTGTTCAAGGCTACTACAGAGCTTAGGAGGCTTCTGAGAGTCAACCATGTTAAAACACCACAAACCTCACCATTGGGAGTCTCAGTAGCTTTTCTTTAATAAATGCTTCTTAGATTGTTGCAAGCTTTTGGTTAATTTCTGGAGTTCTAGAAAAGTTGATCTTAGCAATTTTGCCTATATTTTTTCTTACTTTTATAGAGGGCTGGTATATTACTTTCCCATTGCTGCTATAACAACTTACCACAAATGTGGTGGCTTAAAACCATGCACATATATTATCTTAGTTCTGGAAACCAAAGGTCTGAAATGAGTCTTATAGGGCTAAAATCAAGATATTAGCAGGGCTGCATTTATTCTGGAGGCTCTAGGGGAGAATCTGTTCTCCTGACTTTTCTGGCTTCTAGAAGTTACCCACACTCCTTGGCTGGTGGCCCCTTCCATCGTCACAGACAGCAATCACATTTCTCTGACCTCTGCTTCCGTGGTCATACCGTATGCCATCTCTAACTCTGTTTCTCTTGTCTCCTTCTCCCACATTTAAAGGACCCCTGTGATTACACTGGGCCCATGCTGAGAAGCAAGATTATCTCCTCACCTCAAGATCCTTGACTTAAATATACCTGCAAAGTCCCTTTCATCATTTCACCAGGTAAGGTGACATATTCACAGATTCCAGGGATTGGGACACAAACATCTTTGGGGAGCCATTGTCATGCCCACCACAAATTTAAGGGGTTCCTCACTCTGGCATTCCAGAAGTCCTGCCCCTTGCCCCCTCCATTCATAACCACTTAATTCTATAGAGACACTGTCCTCTGACTCATGGAAAGAACATGTCCCTTGGGCCTGTGCTGACTACTTGCATCAGTCAGCTCTTGCAGGTTGTTCTTCATAACAAACAACCCCAAAGATCTTGGTGGCTTACAACAACAATGGTTTATTTTTTGTTTGTGCTATGTGTCACTGTGGTCCTACAGCAGTTCTACTGATCTCTGCTCAACTCTCTTCTTTATGCTGGTGTCCCAGCTAAAAAGATTTGCCCACCTGGGACATGTCATGTCAGACATGTCTTTTCCCTTGATCTAAGACAGTGGTTCTCAATCAGAAGTTATTCTGTCACCAAAATCCAAATTCAACTAGAGGTGTGTAAGGAGGACATTTTGCATCTCTGAATAAAATTATAATTTGCTTCTGGTTCTGGAGGGTAACTTTAGCAAACCTCAATGACCAAGATAAAGTTTCTTTCCAATTGACCATTTAGCATTTTGTTCATAGGACTGAGGACTCCCAGCATCACAACATAAGTAGATATGATTATAGGGGAAAAGGGCTGAAGGGAAAATACAAATCTGAAACATCTATTGTCTCCCATTACTTGTTTAGCTATAAGAAAATAAACTATATGAATGTTTGAATTAAGGAGGACCAGGGAACATAATAGAACAAATATGAGCACTGGAGAATAAATGGATTATTTGGACAGAATATTCTAAATTTCTTTTGCAGAAAGAATTTACCAAGCCAATATATTTGATCGGTTCATGGATTCTTCAAACAGTTAAAAAGATCCATGTGCATAATCCCAAATTATTTGTCCTGAGATTGTATTATACTGATTTTGTAGCAGATTTACCATCAAAACGAAGCTTTATTCAAGCTAATGGTAAAGTTGGCTTGCATTATTCCAGAACAAAGCATGCCAGATGATAAGAGTTCAGGCTGAGATAAAGACTGTACTGTGTAGAGCCCACAGAAAAACTATCCATGTGCAGACATAGAATTTGATTGTTACTTACCTTCTCAAAACAGAGTCTCAAGTTGAAATTTTTAACAGTTCCAAATATGTAAGTTTGGAACGTTACATATCATCATATTCTACCAATGAATTCAAGTAAGTTTAAAAATAAAACAAATAAAATAAAAAATCATTCTGAAAGACCGAGGGTAAATCAGGATGTAAACATTTTCTTAGCATAAGTTTGATGATGACTATTTTTCTCCACCTAAGGTATCAAGAATCGGTGATCTGGCTTCACAGGAACAAGAAGTTCATTCCTCACCCACTGCAAAATGCCTGGTCTGGTGCCAGCCAGGCCCAAGTCACTCTATAAACACTCACTGAATATAAACACAGTTCCAGACAGGAAGCATGGAACTTGCGCGGGAGTCAAGATGTTCGCTTCTCCCCGAGGACATGGGTTGTGAATGACTGAAGCCAATGTGGCCATTAAATTTTCATGCAGATGTCTAGCAGAGAAGTCTCGTAGGTGGCATATTGAAGCGACAACGTAAAATACCTGTTACTTGCTGCCAATACGACCAAAAGAAATGTCTTCCCTCTCCTTCCTTACCTATGCTTAAAGCAATTGGTTCAAAAAAGGGAAAAATAAGATTTTGGCTTCTGGCTTTAAGAGGAGCAAAGTTTAGTTAAATATTTAAGCAGCAATATCTTGCTCTGTGCAAACCGAGATAACAGAGCCTGTGATCTTTGTGTTTGTTTTGATACTTACTTTCTTTCCCACTCGACCAGTTTGTGCTGGGAAATTTTTCTGAGTTCTCAGAGTCAAAAACTAAAATTCAAATAAATGGAAGGGGGGAATGGTTTATTTTTTGTTTACATTTTTTTGGATCTGCTTGCTGAGAAAAATGGGCAGAAAGAAAACCCACCGAGATTTGCTTTGAGAGGTGGGAGTGTCACCAATCTTTGGTCAGCCACGAAAATGTAACCTAATGCCCGAGGCACAAAGGAAGTGGGATAAGCTGAAGGAAAAAGAAGGCTAAAGAGCAATAAAACCAGGCGGTCAGTCCCAAGGAAATGAATCGTGCCCTCGATCTTACAGTTGTCTCACATTTGTCTTATTTTCAGGGTAATCTGTGTTGCTCCTAAAACTTGTGACTTTGAGTATCTTATTTCAAGACACTGTTGGATGACCCAGTTCGGGTCATAGACAAATGGAAGAGACGGGTTCTGGAGTAAGGCATGCCCTCTGGAATGGGCTGTCGGTTGAGGAAACAGCCAAAGGGCAGGGTTAAGACAAACGTCATCCCAGTCTTCCACTGAACAAGAGGCATCTCCGCAGGAAGGAAGGCTGCAGGATAACAAACAACCCCGTGAGAGCAAGTGATTCTTAGCAACATGGCATGTCCAGTCCCGTGGCGTACATGGCTTCCCCCTCTCCATGCCCAAAGCCACAGATGCTCACTCAAAGTCCTGTAGCTGCCCTCCCTGGCGAGAACTTCTTCAAGAACTGCCCCCCACTGTCCACCTGAGACTCCCCCAGGCCAATGCTACAAAGCTGCGTCCCCCTCTAGCTGGGGTCTATTCAAACTAAAGATCAAGGTGGGACTGAGCTCCAGTTCCTTCCAAGATGCTGCCTTAAGTCCAATCTTCTAGTCCTCTGGAAAGATGCGCCCCAGCTCCACGCCTTACCCTCACTCACATGGCCCAGGCTCCTGGCGTCCGGGCTTGGACCTGCAGGGCACACTGTTCGAGAGCAGGACGCAGCTCCCAGGAAGGGGTCGGTATCCAGAGTGGGGGTGGGGGGGCGCCGTACGTCATGACGATCCTGCAGGGCGTCCAGAACTGCCTCTATGCCAGCACCCCCCTCCCACCCCCAGTATTCAGCACGGGCAGGTAAGCCGCTATTTCAGCAGCAGGCTCGGCAGGTCCACCTGGCTCCACAGCCAACTGCTCTGAGGGTGGTTGTCCAGTGTTTGGTGACAGGACACTGTGGCCTGGAGACAAGAGTCGTGGTGCCGACTTTCTGGGCTGCAGACTGTGGTGAAGCAGGTGCAGTGCTGGAGACTGAGGCAGGGCAGCAGCTTCCTGACTGGAGCAGACGTTCCCTCGTTGAGCAGCTTGGCGCCACCGTTCCCGAGACGGCCCTGGGGGGCAGCCTCGTCTGCTTCTCCAGCCTCCCAGCGATCCAGCAGGTGTCTGCGGCCCTGTGTGGAGCGCCTGCTGCCGGGGGTCCGGAGCACTCTTAGTCCTGTCCGCTGAGCCCCCCAAGATGGCACTGGTATCCGACATGATTGCAAGTGACGTGCTCTTGGGGCTGGCTGTTGGGGATGGACATGGAACTGACCAACACTGGAGATGGGGGGGATTATGGAGGTCTACCTCTGCTTCAGGACCACCTGTGCTCACCTAGAATGGGCCTGCAGATTGTCCAGGAACAGGTGTATTTCTGGAAACTATGGAAAACTATTTGCAAGACTGTGCAGTCCACAGTCCTTGAGGCTGGGCGTGAAGTGATCTCAAGACTTGAAAGAGCATATTCCTGACCCCTCCGAAGCCTCCATGGAAGGGGTGACATTGAGAACCCTTGGCAGCCCTTTGTCCCATGAGGCAGACTTTTCTTCCTTCCTCTGATGGACACAGATGGGGTCCCAGGCTGTGCCAGTCATCAAAGGTATAAATATGGGGGCACCTGGGTGGCTCAGTCCGTTAAGCAGCTGCCTTCAGCTCAGGTCATGATCCTGGGGTCTTGGGATCGAGCCCCACATCTGGCTCCCTGCTCAGCAGAGAGCCTGTTTCTCCCTCTCCATCTGCCTGCCACTCTGCCTACTTGTGCTCCCACTCTCTCTCTCTCTCTGTCAAATAAATAAATAAAATCTTTAAAAAAAAAAGGTATAAATATGAATAAAACAGAATGCCTGATCCCCCAAGTTGATAACTTGCAAAGAGATGTGGAGATATATAACCCAGTGTTGTCGGTCGTCAGGGCCACGCCTTGGGATAGGCATTGGAGCAGGGTTAGGGATCTGGAGAGGGGTCAGGTCACAGTGCCGGCATGATTCCTGCTGAGATGGTGGCATTTGTCTCAGCTACTGAAGATGAGCAAGAGTTTCCTGTTGATGGAACAACAGACCCTGCAGGCCAAAGGATGACATCCGGGGGCATGGCCCCAACTCGGACACAGCCGGACCCCAGATTTCACTGCGTGGGGCAGAGGGAGCTCCGTCTAGGACAGCCAGCAGGAGTCAACGCCTTTTTGCGTTATGAGAGTGGGACCTTACCCTGTAGTAGGCGGTAAGTAGTAGGAAAATCTCTCTGGTAATGAGGTGGTTCTAGGTGGTCACAGGCAGGGGCGATCAGGTCGCCCATGCGGGGCAGGGAACGGATGGCCTGAACCATGCTGACAGGCTCTAGCCCAGGAAAGGACTCTGCAGAGGCAAGTGCCCCACCCCCAGAGGTGTGCGACCCAGGGGAGCTTCTCCCCACTGTCCTCCAGCCCTTCCCGCCCCTCCTCCAGATCTTCGGCCCTGGTTGAAATCCAAATCCAAAAGCCTCCAGCCACCACCCAAGCCCATCACTGCGAACTCTGACAGTCTCCTTCAAATAGATCCACAGATCCTATGCCTGGAGGGGAGGTTTCCAGCAAGGAAAGCCCCACACCATGTTTTTCTATTTGCAGTGGTAACATTGTAACAAGTTCAAGGGCAGCTCAAAGCGAACACACCACGGGCAGGAGAAAAGCGTGCAGATCAAGCCCCACGTGAGAAAGAGGGCAGAGCTGGGGACCGTCACAGATGCTCGGCAGCCAAGAGAAGCGCTAGTGAGGGAAGATGGAAATGCGGAGCCAGGCACACGTCCGAAAACACTGAACTAGGACACACACTAGATCTGGAGAGAAATCGTGAAATAAAATTCAAAGGGATATAACTGGGAGGAGTCTGATTTAATTTTGTAAAGAAACACTGGGCCCAACACCGAGAGGTATTTCCTCGGAAACCTCAGCCGGAGCATAACCATGCAGCAGGGTCACCGCCTTAAATCCAGCAAGACCGAACAAAGCTCTGGTCAGAGGTTTTGAGCAACAAAAGGCAAATAGGATAGACCCTTTCCTAACCCAAGCTGGGATTCTGGCTTTGAAGAACATGATATGGAAAGACGCTCTCACACTAGAGGAGACAGAGGGGGAGATCTCCAATATTTAAGGCGATATGTTGCTTTTTTGGTCCAGCTGGAATCTGGGAAAATCACAGAACTTTCTGTGCATGTGAAAGCAGCCCCAAAGAAAATACAACCTCTTGGCAGGGATTCTGAGCTGCTAAAACATCCCCATCCCCTGCGAGAGACACAGATCTGACAGGCTAAAGGTCACAGGCTCTCTGAGCGAGAAGGGTTTTATCAGCATTCCAGGAGATTCCATACACACCCTCTAACGGAATGGATTCTTTAGGAAATGAAACACTCCTTTTAACAACTTTGCACGTGTTTGTATGTCTCTCTCTTTTACTCGGAGCCCGTTGGGAAGCCCAAACATGAAAAAGAAAAGATGGTTCTCTGTAATAAATCCTCTACTCCTCCATCTTCCTGAATGGAAGCCAACACTAAGGCAAGACTTTCATCTGTTTAGGTGTAAATAACGCTGGATGTGTAGGAGACTCCCCCTTCCCGTTCATTACTGTCACGGATTTGAAGAGAAAAAAGCAGAGGTCATTTATTATAGGTTATTTTTCATGCAAAACACCCCTTGTTAGCTGTCATTCAAAAGGATTCAGTCTACGCCCTCACTCATATATTAACAGGGCTTCAGGTCATAACCTTTTATGGCATTTGGAATTCCAGAACCTCTGATTAGTGCAATATTTACATATCCTTCAGGAAAAATGTTCTTCCATAGAAATGCATGAAGTGCTGTAAATTTGTTTGGCCTTTAGTCTAGACTATGCATGAACTCTGAATTCAAAGCAGGGTGCATTAAACTCTATTACTTTGTCTCCTGATAGTGTTTCCATTAATGGGACACCAGTTAACCCTTTAGAGAGGGGCTAGCCTTTCAAGCCAAGAACATCAATCGAAGGAGGTCTTTTCAATAAAATTAATAGTTGCCACTTACCCGAACTACCTTGACCATCTGATCCCATTTATATGTTTCTGTAGAAGAGAAATATTCATGTACAAATCAGCCTTGATTTAATGGCCTCCATAGGATTTAAAATGGTGGAAATTTACTGGAAGTTTTAAGAACATCATTGAATTACTGCATCATCACCTTATAGAAAGAGATCACCAATCATGACTGTGATCTCCCATAAAAAGGGAGCACCTCCTGCTCCCTTTGTCTGATCAATATATCCCTTCTTTTTTTTTTTTTTTTTTTTAATTTGCCAAATTCCATTGTTCCACTGGCTGAGCTGGCTGCATCCAGCCTTCATCTGGCTTGTTGCTTTGGCCAATGGGGAGATTTGTTCAAGACTGCCATACTCCAATATTAAAATAGTGGCCCCCAAAGATCTACAGACTCAATGTTACTCTGCAGAGTGATTTCTTAAAAATAAAATTTAACCTAGAAAAGATGTCCAGAGCTATGGCAGAGATCCATCAAGAACCAGACTTCTACCTTCTTACTGGCATTCCTCTACCCAGGAGAGCGAAGAATATACTATACTTTTTCAGAAACAGAGTTTATAAATCTCCCCTTAATCTGATACTCAGAGTTGCACTGTGGTTTTGAAAAGACAGACGTGTTATTGTTACTTTCTTCCCAAAATGGATTCCCCCCCACCCAGGAGGTTGCATGGGTGCACATTTAGTATGACTTCAAATTTCAGAAACACATTCTCTCACTTACCCTAATTCCCCTCTGAAACTTTGAGCATCATTTAAAATAAGTTGGTGCTCGATGAAGAAAGAGCTGTACTTTTAATTTCTAGGGTTTTAGACTGCCTGCCATGACCTGGCCCGAGTGTAAAAGGACAGGCTCGGGGGCGCACAGTGCTAAGAAGCAGGAAGGAGGCGGGAGACCAAAAGCGGGTGTGACCTGTGGACATTTACGACACACGACCCGATTCACACCCCTTTCAAAATGCAGGAGCACTGACCCGCCTCTTGGGATTTCTCTCACCCTCTTGAGTCATACCCACACCTGCCTCCAGCCTTTCACCTGATGCTCCTTCTTACATCCCATTTCCAACCCTGTTCTTCTCTTTTCTCAAAAGTTCATTCCATCTTTCTGACTGATGATCCACCCAAAGCCTTGTAAAAATTATAGGTATCTAGTCTATCTACATTTTCAGAACACCTGTGACAGCGAATAACAATATTATACTTCAACCCATTGAAAGAGAAAGCATGTCATCTCTGCATTTTATTAGTTAAAAGAATATTTTAAAAAGTAGCCCATGCACCCTAGCATCTAGGAAATATGCTAATATGCTAATTTTTAGCTTGGTTAGAGAAACAACTATGGTTGAAATAATACAAATTTCCTTGGAAACGGATCTTCACATTGGAATGAGACGCATTCAGACTTTTTCTTCCAACTTCTGTGATGCATTTTTGTTGCAGTCAGGAAGCTGGTCTGCAGGGTTTGCAAAGTAATGCTAGCAGCTGTCATCTGCAAGCCCTTAATTACTAGATGTCAGTATTGGGGCTGCTCAAGGTATGGGCACCATATTACTAATATTCACTCTCATTACCTCCCTGGGGCTGGGATTTTGTTCTCAACTGAGGACCCAAGCTTCAGAAAGAGAAATTAACTTGTTTAAAATCACGGGTAGGTTGGTGGTGGCAAGAAAGGGATTCGAACATGAGTCTGACCTCAAGCTCTAGACCATGAGCTATGTGTCTTCCCTCTCTCTCCATCTGTTGTCATGCCTGCGCTCAGCTATGATGGACAGAGCAAGGAGGCGATGGCCTCACGGTGGACCACTTGTTCTGAGAAAGATCTGAACTGAAAGAGTCTAATGCTGCCCCAGGCATGAAGAGGGCAATAAATCGTGTCTGGATGAGAAAATAAAATGGAAAAGCTCTATTCACAGTACCTTCAGAAACAGACCAGCCATACCCAGCTTTGTTAGGAGTTTGGTGCTCTTCATGAAAATGCAGGTACAGGGGCGCCTGGGTGGCTCAGTCGGTTAAGCGTCTGCCTTCAGCTCAGGTCATGATCCCAGGGTCCTGGGATCAAGCCCTGCGTGAGGCTCCCTGTTCAGTGGAGAGTCTGCTTCTCCCTCTCCCTCTGCCTGCCTCTCTGCCTACTTGTGCTCTCTATCTCTGTCAAATAAATAAATAAAAATCTTTAAAAAAAAAAAAAAAAGAAAAGAAAATGCAGGTACAAACCCCCATTCCCAAAGCAGATGTAATGGCTAGAGGATTATCCACCATTTGGGATTATCTATCCCAGGGCACGTTTTTATTACTGTGGGGAGTCACAGCATCTGCCAAAGTCAAAAATTTCCATGCAAAGAAAAACAATAAATATGTGACCAAATGAGTAAACCAAGATCCCGCAAACTAGACATTGTTGTGGCCACCACCTGTCGAGCTCAGGACACACGTTCGCGGCAGCTGAGCACTCTGTAAACCTTTCCGGAACAACTCAAACCCCCAGAAGAATAAACAGGCTGTGAGCAAGTTGTCTGGAAGGAAAGGAGCATGTGCAGTAGCCCACGAATCCTACGTAGCAGAAGTGCGTTAGAATAGGCTAGACCAGTGAACTTGGGTCCAAGAGGAGCCGCCCGCTCTCTTAAGGGTCTAAGCATGACTTCGGGAGGCACGGACCAGGCTTTGAATGTTGACTGCAAGTCCCAACAACCTGCTGACTGCACACATGGAAACAGTTGTGTTATTTTGTTTCTTCATTCATAAAAGTGAAATTCTAACATTACGTTGAAAAGAAAAGGGGCGTTCGTCCGTTACCACTTCTGTAGGAGTTTATCTCTATCTTGGGCAGTGACGTGGGTCTGAATGCAGAGGCTGCAGAGAGGAAGGGAGACGCAGGTGCGCAGGCGGCGGGGCCGCGGGGGAGGAGCGCCCGGAGGAATGGTGGCCGCCTGGTGGCCGCCTGGTGGCCGTGTGGCCCCCACTGCGGCGAAGCTCGGAGCTGGACTCGGGGCCGGCTTGCTCTCTCGGCCTGCCAGGGCTCGGGCACCCTACAGCCTCCTCGGCTCCGCATGGCCGGCTCCCTCCTTGTACCAGCCGAGAGGAAGGCGAGAGCTGGGGCGCCTTCCCAGCCTGTCCCTCAGCCGGCGGGTTGAATTCTCTCGCTGTCGGAGGAAAACGGGCTCCTTCAGGGCGGCATCTGGATTCGATAAAGGTGCCTGTGAGCTGATGTAGAAAAGGGGATTTACTGATTTCACACATCAGTTAGAGCTCCAGGTCCGAACAGCGCTCAAAACACATTCAATCCTGTGGCACAGCCTTGTCTGGAAGAAGCGCTTCCCGCCACACACAGAAATAGGTCCAGTGGAGTTTGATGCATGTGTATTTTTCTCTTCCACGGGAATATTTGCTTGACTGATCTCTGAACAGTCTCAGAAACAGATACAAATGCATCCGCTTAAGAAAACAAAACCACACACAACACTTAACTCATTAAGATGATTTAGCAGGGGCTCCGTGTTGCTCTTGGCTGAGGCGCTGGAAGAAATCTTGTGTACGCAGACTTAGATTTTATACCAATACTTCGTCTCCCATTCAAAATATTTCCCATCAAAGACCAGACCCCAAGTTCCATGGAAAAAGAATGCCTATGCAGGAATTACCCTGCCATGGAGACATGTGCTTTGCTGATTTTAAAAAATTAAGTGCAAATAAACATTATTTTATGTATGTGGTGGCTGTGAGCTAAACAAGCCGGTGGAGGGGCAGCCTCCTTCCCGCTCCATATGCCCTCGGTTATCTGCTGAGCAAATGTACGGCAGTGCTAACGATTACATTATTGTACCCAAATGCACCCTTTTCCCTGAACATGTGTCTTCTTCCCCCACCTCTAAAAACGTACATACCCAGAAAGAAAGTCACCATGGCGCTAAAGTTCAAAACTATTATCTAAATACTGTCTGTTCTCTGAATATTTCCTGTCCCTCTCTCATTGGCTTTTTGTGCATAGAAGATATAAAATAGACCTTTGAGAGGTCCACGAAATAACTCTACTTTATGCTCCCATAGCCCACAAAATGCACAATGAGAGGCATGAATATAACTTTTTATACCAAAGTGAATTTCTAGCCCAGACGGGCCGTGCCTTTGCCTAGTGGACTGGACTAGTTCTCCTGAGCAGACCACCAGGGGGTTGCTGGAGACTGCCATGCTGACCAATGAACTTTGAATTCTTCTGTGGCCACAAACAGCTCACCTAATACCAGGCAGCCTTCTTATCAATGGATGCTCTCCATCACAGAGCATTTGGGCAAGAAAATGGGGAGGAACCCCACCATCAGAGGCCCAGGAGGTCAGCCTCTGAGGCCTGCTCGGTCGCATCATTTGTGTGCATGGTGGACGGGAAGGGGAAGGGGTTCGCAGATACGCAAATGCATAAGCTTTGAGAGGAGTGAGGCGTGCACAATTACAAGTTGCAATGAGAGGCCAAATCTGAGACTGACAAGAACAGAACTGGACAATAATTATTATACCAACACTCTGAACCAGGGTCATAATTGCAAACCCTTCACTGAAGTTTGGGTGGTTTGTGATTAGATCATGAACAGAAATGCAGCACAGATCTAGAAAATCAGACTTACAAGAAACCCGTGAGCTGATCTAAACCCAATGCCCTCATTCTACCATCCAGAAAAGCAAAACCTAAAGAGCTGTAATTTGCCCAAGATGATGGACAGCAGGCTTCCCAGCCCCTTATTCCTCTCCCCACCTTGTGCCTAAGCTGTGTCCTAACAAAAATTTTTACAACATTCTACAAAAAAGTGTTTTAAGTCAAAAAAACAACAGGTAATCCACAGGTGTCAGTGTGTGTATAAGAAATACATTAATAGACATTTATGATGTGCATTAATTATATTTACATATACTGTATTTACATATATATGTATATATTGTGAGAGACGGAACAGTGCACCCCCCCAAAGATTCCCAGAACCTTTGAATATGTCACCTTACATGGCAAAACAGACTCTGCAGATGTGATGACATCAAAGACCTTAAGATGGGAAGATGATCCTGGATTGTCCCAGTGGGGCCAACATCATCACAAGGGCCTGATAAGGATGGAAAGGCAGCAGGGGGTGGGCAGAGAGGTGAGGCCAGGAGCAGAAGTCGGAGGCTGGAAGATATTATGCAGCCAGATGAGATGACCCATCGAGGGCCACTTGCCAAGGATTGCAGGTGGCCTTGGAGCTGGGCAGGCAGGGAAACAGGCTCCTTCCTAGAGCCTTTGGGAAGAGGAGAGCCCTGCCCCACCTGCAGCTCAGCCTGTGAGATCCATTTCAGACTTCGGACCTCCGGAACTACAGAATAAATTTGTGTTGTTTTAGCCACCAAGTGTGTGGTCCTCTGTTACAGCAACAGTACAAAACTAGGGTATATGTACGAGAATTTGTACGTCAAAAATACGATACACAGGCAGTTCCTGTTGCTTATCAGCACTGTTGCCTCCCGTACATTTTCCTCCTAATTTAACTAATCCTCACCCAACTAAATCTTCAGTTGTCTAAACCATTGTACTAATATCACATAGAAGAGGCCTGAATATCATATTTTAAAATCGTGCTTGACATATTATCTCAGTTAACTAGATCCCATTCTAGGTTTCTCTTTGGGGTCAAGCTAACCCGGGATGGAGTCCCAGTGACACCCATACCCATAACTCAGGCAGTAAGCCATGGTTTCTTCCAAACAATGGGCATCCCAGTCCCAACGTCATGAAGTTGTGAGTGCTTCTCATGGAACATTACCAACGCAGCAGGGAAGTCACAGGTGAAATTACAGGCCCCTGCTCCCCCTGGCTGCCTAACACCTTGCCAAGGTCAGTCTTCTCATGCCCAGCTATGCCCCCTCTGTGACCGTTTTGCAAACTCCTGCATCACCTCCGTAAAGCCTTCCTTGCTTCTCCCATCCACAAAGGCAAAATCAACCCCTTCTTCAGCATTTCCCTCATGGACACAGAATTATATGACACGTATATTATACGATGGTGGTAACTTCTTTTTCATCCCCATTTCTGCATTTCCAATGGCATGGCTCGTACCTACAAGGTGTTCGGTAAACACTTGTGGAGAATCCTCCCGTCCTTTGGGGTTTACGGCAGGTAACCAGAGTGTCACCTTCTCTGGAAAGGCCATGAAAGAATTTGTCTTGGCCCTGGGTCATTCGGATTAGTAGTTGCCACAAGCTTTTTGGTCACTATGTAGCTATATGCAACCAATACTAACCCTTCTATGGACCGAGTGAGGCTTTTCTTGGGCACCGACAGGAAGATGGCCCTCAGTACACAACAAGGAGAAGCCAGCAGGCCCGTCCACACCACTGCAGTCCGCTTCTCTACTCCTTGGTCAACACAGTTCTTGGAGAACTGCAAACTTGTAATTAAAATTTTAAAGACACACTTCAGAACGTGCCATTCGGGTGGCCTGGATACATTCAGGATGCGCGCACAGAGCACTCGGTGTAAAAATGACAGTTTGCGTGGAGTTCTTCTTCTGTATAGAAAGCGCACATTCATTTTGCCAAGTGAGCAAATCAGACCGAATAGTACAGCACCCCCAGTCAAGCCACCGCTCGCGGGCGGCCCCATGCACGCGCTCTGGGAGCACCTGCCGCCCGCCCCGGCCTCCACGAAGCTCGGTCACCCACCTGAAACAGTACCCGGTGTCGGGACCATGTGTCTCTGCTGTCCTCGCTCGGCTTGTAACTCCTCTACCACTCGCTGCCAAGAGATTACGAACAAAAGCTGCTCCTTTAATCCCCATTTGTTACACTAAAAATGCAGAATTAAAGAAAAATGAGGAAAGTTTAATATTACAGGGAATGTGATTGGTAACATCGTGTCACGTTACGAGTTTTAATATTATAAACTGAGTTTTATGTTACTCTCTTCTAATACTGACATATTTAACATTTTAAGACTGGATATAATAATTTTATGGGGTAAAATGGAGATTATTAGATGACTATACTGTACTGCTTTGTCAAATTCTTGTATATTATGTACCAAAAAAACTACAATAAACATTAAGAGGAGATTCTGCCTTCCACGCAGGAGAGAAGACGCTCCACCCTGAGCTGGGCTCAGCACTGTCCAGCCCATCTCAGGGTCTGCATGTCCTTTCCGTGGCATCGGATAAAAGCCAAGAATTGTATTTTATGCCCATAAATAATGTAAAGCCATTTGTTGTGGGCTGCCATGGCCCTGTCTGCTTCATTCTCCAGCAGCGCCCCCCCAACCCCCCTCCAGACCCTCATTCCCAGCTGGGAACGTGTTTTCAGGGCGACCTGGATTCAGAGTCTTGGAACCTCCAAGGCAGGCTCAGGCTGGGCTGGCGGCCACAGGACCAAGCACTGCCATGTCCATCCCAGCAACGTTGCCTGAACCTCTGAGGTGATGGCGGAAGTCAGAAGTAAGGAAGGCAGAGAGATCAGATTTGGGGAAACTCCAGCACTTAAGACCAAACAGGGAAGTCGCAGGGAGGGTGCGGGCGTGAGCATGAGGTCAAGTGCAAGGCTCAGACTGTTCCTGACAGCCGGTGTGGCCGCAGCTCGTCCTCTTGATGCGCTAGGTGTGGAGATAAGCATTTCGAGTACGTGCCCCCTCATCTCATGGTATTTTTAAAGGAGGCACTGTCATTATTCCTTTGTAGCTTAATGAAACTCTCTTGTTCGCTCCCCTTCCTTCCTTGGCACACAGGCCTCTGACTCACTGCTTCCGTGGGTCGGGAGCATCACCACCTAGAAGGCTGTTTTCTGCTTGATGAGCCTGGACGAGACAAGAGGCACTCAGTCCTTTTTCTTTGCTTCTACTTTTTGAGCAAGAAGTTACTTACAGAGAGGATGAGAAAATTAAGACAGTGACGATGCGGGAATAAAAACAGAAAATAAACAGGGTCCTGCTACCCCTAGCCTCACATGAGCTTAGGATTTGGCACAAACTTGGGGGTTTGACAGGAACATGCTGCAAGAAGTAAACCAAGCTGTATTATCACAGGGTGAGGGCCTTTGGTTTACTTGGATAAAGGCACTGAGAAGTCCTGCTCACCATCCCCTCCGGAAGGAGCAGGGCTGTGTCGAGTGAAGACAGAGAGAATCGCAAAGGTTTTCCACACCAGCTCACTTGTTAGTGACTCTCCACAAACCCACTCTTTGCACAGAAGCTTCCATCACGCCCAGAATTCACATTCATCAATTCTGAATCCAGTCAAAGGGAAATGCAAAAATTTACTTTCACTTTCAAATGCTTAAAACACAACAGCATCCTAACCTTCTTGTTACTTTTCTCCTCCTTGCTTTCTTCTATTGTCAAACATACATATTCCGTATCTATGTCATATTCATACACACATAATACAATATGGATACAGACTTAGTTATAGAACCAGTACACGTCCCTTTATAGGTACAGACGGATGCAGATTATATGGAGTTCGGTGGTTATGTTTCTGTTTGCTTCAAAATTTAAATCTCTGTGGCCAGAGTGGCAAGGCTAGTAAAGAAATGATCCGGCAGAAATGTGTTCAATACTAAGAACACCCATCCTGGGTCCTCTCGGGTCACCCTTACATGTTCTGGGACCATTTGAGAAGGAAAGCAGGCCCAGTGATGGCCCAGTAATGGCCCAGTAATGGCCTATCATATTGTCCACCCTATAACACACAACACAGAGATGCATCCACAGTCAAGTCCACGTGAGAAAATTCACCTCAGTAGCTGGACATGTCGACCCTCATTTCAGGTCCAAGTGATAGATTTTGAGTATGATTTATTACTTCAATAATTCAAGTTCTCTCATTCACCTGACCAGAACTTAAAAGAAATCCAGGCAGCCTCACAGGACTCACTCCCAGGGCCTCTTGAAAATACAACACTGAAATCAAAAGATGGTAATGTGACCACCTCGCATTTCGTGCTGTCATATTTTGTCTTTATGAGGCACAACGTCAGTCAGCGCAGTTCACATAACCCTTCAAGACAGGCATCTTTCTCCTGTTGGGTTGATGATAGGAAGTATGAGCTCAAAGGTAGGCATTTTCCACAACCTCACAATCAGGAACAAAGGGCAACCAGCGGGGATCGAGACTGACCCAGGGCAGCAAAACATTTGCACAGTGGCTTTATTTGGAAATTATCTGAGAGATTGTATGTCTGTGTTTTACATTCTAAAGTTTTGCTAGTACAGAACTCTGCTCTTACTTATATGGAAAAGGGTAACCAACATGGAGCCAGCTCAAGGATCCCTATATTAACACCAGAGTTTTGACCAAAGCATCAAGAAATACTTGGCCTTGAGGAAGAGTTTATTCACAGTTCTCCCTTGTTGAAGAAAAGCAATCGATCTACCAAACAAAGACAAAGAGACATTAGGAGTCAGAACGTTGCATACTTATCCCCTTAACTTGGGAGCAGCCAAATATATAAACCAATTAATAACAAAATTAAAGAAACACATCGACAACAATACAATAATAGTGGGGGACTTGAACAACCCACTCACTGCAATGGACAGATCACCTAAGCAGAAGATCAATAAGGAAACAAGGGCTTTGAATGACACACCAGACTAGATGGACTTCACAGATATATTCAGAGCATCCCATCCCAAAGCAACAGAATACACATTCTTCTCGAGCGCACATGGAACATTCTCCAGAATAGATCACATACTGGGCCACAAATCAGGTCTCAACTGGTACAAAAAAAAAAAAAAAAAAAAACTTTGTTCAAATACTTTCACTGATATTTTCTAAAGACTCAAACCGTTAGACTTCTTAGTTACACAGGTCTACTCAAAGGTGAATGTTTTAAAGCTTTCAAATGGCTACATTCAGTAATGATAAGAGTAAACGATTTTACATTTGTGCACTGGCTTATGATTTTCAGAAAATGCCCCATCAGATGCTCAGATCTACCTTTCGAGAGGAGTAAGTTTTACAAGGTGGGTCTGGTTTTCTTTTCTTTCCTTTTTCTTTTCCTGGTTTTCTTAAGCCACAGAACTCATTGGAAAGAGCTGGAATGCCCCATACAGTGCTCTTCCTCTCTTACTGCTCTGCCCCACTTCACCATGGCCGCCTCGCACCAGCCTTCGGGGAGCGCTCCTCGGGAAGCCCCGTGGGCTGTTATGACACCTTCTACCTTCCCATCCATTCCAGGATCACAACATGGACGAAGGACAGGCCTACCTGTCCCCGCTTGTCTGGACTCTGGGCTCCCTGAGTCAGAAACCACAGCTGTCTTGTCTCTGTGCCAGTTGTCTTAACGGATGGATGAGGCCACCTACACGTGCCTGACGCCCTGAGCCCACATGACACTGAGCATGTGGCAGGTGGTGGGCTCACAGAACCCACCAGTAAAACGAATAGTAAAGTGACAAGGCTTATGGCGGTTGCACTGACTAACAATGCCTTTGATTTCCAAAAAAAGTGATATTCATATTGTTCGAGATGGTTCCCTGTGAGCAGCCAAGTGCCCTGTAACACTGGCAGGCCCGGCATCTCTAAGTTGTCCAGCCTGGTCCACCTGGAGCATCACAGCCGCAAAGCGCTTCCACGAAGACAATCAGACAGACCCAAGTTCAAATCCTGTTTCTGCCACCTGTCAATCGAGTGAAGAGTTTGGCAAGTTTGCTAACCTCTCTGAACCTCAGAGTGCTGATACTAGTATTTCTGAATCTCCAAAGTGTAAATAATAAAATCATCCTGAAGAGGTAGATAAAAACAAGATGGGTATATGAAGAGCACAACAATATATTTAAGACCAAAATAACTCATTAAAATGCCACAAAAAGCATGGTGAGTGGGAAGAGGACAGAATGAAAAGCCAGCCCTGAACTTGGTGAGAAAAAAAAAGAATCAGAAGACATTTAGTGATCCAACTGCACTATCATTAATGTTATTATTTATAAAGCACGTTAAGTGAGTAAGACATTTTACCAAACACAGACAATAATACGGTCTCTATTTTTACTTAACAATTGCAAAGACATAAAACAAGCCTCCCAATGGTCTGAAACAGTCAGATGTTTCGATGGTGCTTTAAGGCAAGTGAAGAACCCTGTTTCTGCTCTTCACGTGGCACGTGATTTATGTCGCAAAGTCAGTAAGCTACCGCACCTCCTCCAGAGAACCCGGGGCGCGTGGGGGACGAAGAGGATAAGGAGACTTGTCGTTGGCTGAATCTTTATCCCATAACTTTAAAAACAATATTCCAACCAAAGTTAGAATGGAACCCGAAATGTCACGAAATAGGAGAAAGAATTACTATTCTGGAAGAAATAAGTAGAAATACGAGTAAGTATATAGTGTGGATATAAACCCAAGCCGTGGCCAAGATATGGAGGATGCAAACCC
Source organism: Mirounga leonina (assembly GCF_011800145.1). Classification (NCBI taxonomy): domain Eukaryota; kingdom Metazoa; phylum Chordata; class Mammalia; order Carnivora; family Phocidae; genus Mirounga; species Mirounga leonina. Next base: position 2,876,152 of record NW_023270854.1, on the reverse strand, counting down.
TTAAAGCCTTTCTTCCCTGCTGCAGCCGGCGGGAGGACGCCTCCCCCGACCCGCCGTGGCCAGGCGACCCTGTGGGCACTCACTGACCACGGGAGCTGTCCTGCTGGACCCGCTGTCCCTTCTGCGAGGCGGCCACCTCTACAGCCTGCTGGTGATAGAGGCCGGCAGTTCATCTTGGCTCCTGTCCCTACTGAAACCCGAGAAAACATCCTTCTCATAAATGAGGGTGTTTATAGGGAGCACTGGGGTTGAGTTTCGAATTCTCAGAAATTATAAGGCAGCCGTCTCTACGTCATTGTACCACCGAGCTAATTGCAGGGACTATTTTATATTATGACATGTTCATGCCACAACACGATGGTGGCACATGGACCTGTCAAAACAAATAAACCTTTTTTTTTTTTTTTTTAATGAAATCTATTGCACAAAGCGCTAAACAAATTATGGGGTAGAGGCGAATGTCTACCACACCATCAGCATTTAATACCTGGAGAAAAACAGTGGAAACTTTCAGGAATTTGGTTGAAAAATGAATTGAACACAAATGAAAGGCTCAATCAGGGAGGCAAGGTTTTGCAAGAATGCGGCCAACACAACACGATCCTATACAACTCAGGTATCTGGGGTGGCGCCGGCCATCTCCACACTGCTGACAACTCAGATGGCAAGTGGTTCTGTGCAGAGCCTCAGAACAAATGTCAAGGAAAAGAGAATGGAAGGGAGGTAATTTTCAGATTATCGGGCAGGATTCACTCCTGGTCACTAGAATGCAGACATGGCTGTACCATTCGAATTGGTACCTTCTACGTTTTAACCAGAGATGAGAGAATTGGCCCCAAACCAGGGTAGCAATTCGACAGTAACTGACATGGTCAGTAAAAACCAAATGCAAAAGGAAGGACATGAATGACGGTGTTTGGGGAGACAGTTGGCACAGCTGGGAGGACAGGCCCTCCATACCCAAGCAGAGCAGAGAAAGCCCTTGCTGAAGGGCTGCTTGACATGACCTATTGGCAGCATTTTAACAAAAGGGTAGCAGTTTTGTATCCAGGGAACCTACCAGAGAATGAACGGAGTGTTGCACAGAGATGGGGGAGCAAAGGTGCTCCTCAGAGCTTTGTTGATATTAATTACTTTAAGTAGGAAATAATCTATAGGCCCGTCAAAACAGAAGTGGATAATATATCCACAATACAAACCGCTTTGCCACCACTAAAAATGATATTGTCGATAAAAACCTATATGCATGGAAGATGCTCACATAATAGATGAAATAAACAGGTTATAAACCAGTATGTAAAATATCTCATTTGGAGAATATAGTACATTGTATCTTATTATATGTTTCCATATCATATATAAACACCACTTGGAATCATATTTACCAAATACTAACAGCAGTTGTCTCTTCATTATGGGATTTCAGGCTGTTACCTTTTCTCTGGCTTACCTGTCTTTTCTCATTTTTTTAAAAAGTAACATGTTTAGCCTGATATTAAAGGGAAGCCATTTGGAATAAAAAATAAACTGAAAAGGAAAAATGGTTGCTAGTAGTGAAAGCTGAAAAAAGAAGAAGCCGCAGAAGGAAAAAAAAAAAAAAACAAACAAACCTACAAGCCCACAGTGGAGGAAGGAAGACGGAGACATACAGCTGTGGTCGTGAGAGCGGGTTTTCCTCCATCAGCCTGTGATCGGCCCCGTCCATTTGTTTCCGAAGCCTGACAGCGAGCTCCGTTCCTGAACCTAACAGAAAAAAAGTCCTGTCTACCAGCCACCGGGAGATGGGAGAATGTGCTTGACTTCGCGGGGCACGTTGCAAAGGTTTAACAGTTCATCGTTAGCTGGAGAGAGAGCACACATAATACCCCACCCACTGATTGGCTTTTCCACCAACTCACTTAAGAGAATACTGTTACTCAGTCTACAGTGGGACGCGACGCCGCCTGGACGGTGGTTACTCACTAGCCCGGCGGGCACTCGCCACGGTGACACGTCCCGAAATAACCAGGGGGCTGCTGTGAAGGCGGCCACACACCATCTACAACAAGACGGCTGCTGGGGGACCACGGGGATGTTTGGGGAGCGGAGGCCAGACATCTTAGTCTCTGAGGGACACCGAGCCACCTCCGCGGCACAGGGTGATGGGGAGGCACTCGCAGATGGTGGCCTCTCCCAAGACGCAGGATGCCCGCCTCCCAGGGAACCTGGTGGCATCTCGTGAGGAGAAGCAGAGATTCAGAGCACGCCAGCCCATGACAGTGGCCCCGCCAGGGACACCTCGCCCGCCGGCTGAGCTTCCTCTCATCACTTTTATCCTCTTCGATATGAAGGCCACTTCTGTGACATTTCCCCCTGTGAAAAGTATTTCTTTCATTAACCTCATTTCTACGGTGAAGTCAAGTGCACTGAAAGCAGGCTGGTGTAACCGTGCTTTCTCCATGCCGGATTACTGGAAACGTCCACTTTTTTTTTTTTTTTTTCCCAAACCACTTGCATGGTTTGGGTGTTGCTGCCAAGACAAACCTATAAAAGGACCATTTGTCAAAAGAGAAAGGACTTGAATGGATGTAACAGGGACTCGGGTGTGCTTCCCCGGGAAAGTCCCCGGGAGCGGGCAGCATCTCTAACAGAGGCTCCAGATGTCAGCCTTGCCCTATCCTCGGGTCGTGGGAACGATTCCTGTCCCTGTGTCACTCTGTAACCTGCCTGTGCTCCCACACGTGTTGGCTATAACACCCCAACGTCCCTGGAAGAACGAGCCTGGCTTCCCCCCGACCCTAACACCAGACAGCTGTCCTGCTACAAACGTGACATGAAATCACTTTCATGTGGGAAAACAAACACCAAGCAACTTATGACAATACGTAACGGGCATGTATCTAACACAAAGAACAGAGGGCTGTAACAATTGCTTCACTTAAATTGCTTTACCTTTGACTTTTTTCCTGTCTAGAGTGTGTGTAGGTGAATGCCTCGCAAGGAAGGACACACTATCTCAAAAGAATCACAGACATCATCCAGTGGCTTCTGGACAACATCGCTTTATGTGGCATACCATCTCCTTGTCTACGGAGGCACAGGGGGAGCATGTCTGCGGCCAGAGGTGGACCTGAGCGCTCAACCTCAGGTGCACACATGTCCATGTCCCGGGGGGGCGTGCAGACAACGAGGCACCCCTCCCTCCTCACTCAGTCTCACTGGCCCAGCATCCGGAAGTCCCCAGACACGGGTGGAGCCTCCCAGCCCATCCTAGAACCCCAGGGAAAACGGCATATTGGCGAACAATCAAAGCAGATGAGTGTGGTCAAGAAGAAAGAGCAGGAGCCTAGAGAGAGAGAACCTGGGCGCTTGCCGGCCCCAGCTCCCGCTCATCGCAAGGGGCTGCCAGCGAAGCACACCCTTTCCATGCCTCCAGTTTTCCAAACTGTAAAGCGGAGGTAAACAGATTCGCCTACCGTGCCGCCCAGAGCCTTGCAGAGAGCAGGGTGAGAGCGAGTGTGGAGTGCAATCAGGCGCCCGATGTCGCTTGCTTGTTTCAGTATGTCCCCATTAACACGCGTGTGCCATGACAGGGGCTGGGAAGTTCCAGACACCTGAATCACGGAAACAGCATGCTTTCGTTAATTCACCTCCTCTGGGAGCCCCACCCCCAGCCCACTTTAGGAGGGGGCGTTGACAGACAACTGGGCTGTTAAGCCAATGCAATGGGTCCTCCCTATCTAGGGTGGGACTTTTGGGGTGAGGATTACAAGGGATCAGAGCCTTTTCCTTCACATACTGTTTTTCTTTCCTTCTCCACTTCAGAGCAGTGCGGTGATGTCCATGGGCTGGAGCCTGCAGGCGGGGATGAGCCAGCCAAGGCCCAGGAGCAAGGTGCTTGTCCTCGAGTTGTTTGCCACTGGGATCCTTTTCATCTCTCTTAGCATCTGTCACCTAAAAATCTGACTTCCATGTCTTTACATCTTCATCTGAGTCATCAGATGAACACGAAGAACACAGAGCCCATCAGAGTGCCACCCACAGCGTCGCCGTCCACCCCACCCCCACACTCCAGCAACAGCCCACCCTCAGCTTCCTACTTCGGGGACTCCCTACTCAGAAAGTGGCCCTTTGGGCAGTCAGTCTCGCACTTCACTCAGCTGGGTCCCCATCCCGTCCCATCCATTACAAAATCTTGCCACATTTGCCTCCCAGCGCATGGCAATATTGGCCAATTCTTGCTTCTTCCCTGTCTCTCTTTAAGCCAAGCTGTCATCCCCTCTGCCCTGTACTTTAGGGGTCTGCTCCTTCCAGTCCCCTGTTCACCCAGCAGCATGCTGAGCTTTTAAAAAATATAATTCATGTCATAATCTGCTTTAAAAAAAGTCAGTCTCTCATGTTTTCACCTAGCATGAAGACCAGAAGTCCTGCCCCTACCATCACCCATCTGTCCTTCATTTCTGGATGCTCCATTTCTGACTCTACCTCCCCATTCTCCCCCTGCACACACAACCTTTCATTTCCCTTCCCTCTGGAATGCTCTTCCCTGACCCTCCCCCCCTGCAAATTCCTAGTTATCCTTCTGGGCTCAGCTTCAACATTACTTCAGGTAAGAGTTCCTCCAGAGCTAAATCAGGACGCCCATCTTAAAAATGCATTTGCATAGGTATTCATTAAATATCTTTTGGGGGCGCCTGGCTGGCTCAGTCGATAGAGCATGCGATTCTTGATCTTGGGATGATAGGTTCAAGCCCCATCCTGGGTATAGAGATTGCTTAAAAAAAATAAAATCTTTAAAAACAAACAAAAATATATTCTGTATGAACAAATATATAACTCATGAAGAGGTCTCATTCATACTAAAGCCCAGCTCACATTTTTTATTTTTCTACAAGACTAGCTGGCTACAAGACTACCTTGCTGCAGTCCAGATATATAATTTCTCTCAATTTTTTCATTGACTAATTTTTTTTAAGTTTTCGAAGGGGGAAATACAGTTAGACTCACAATGCTTGTTTCAACAATTATTATTTATTCATCAGACATTCTCAGAATGCCATTATACCGTAGCTCAGGACGGACAGGTGAAGATCCGGAGGGGCCGTGACATTGTTCCTCGTGAACTGTTTTCTGTTCCAGGTGCTCACAGACCATCTCTTTAATTATGTCTTCCAGAAGGCTCCTCAAGCAAATGGGTATGCACTGTCCGGATCTCCTACCTTACTATTTTTGAGAACTAGAGTGACATTCATCTCTTTCCTGGTACTTCCTCAATTTTCCCAACCCCACTAAGGTCACCGACAGTGCTTCTCATCTGCAATGTGTTTCCGAATCTCTGGATGGAATCGATCCAGCGAAGGACATGTAAGCACATTTCAAATATTTTAGAGACACTACAATTTCATTTTCCCTCCTTCCTCTCCTTCCCTCCCACCCCTCCCTGCTCCGCCCATCCTTCACCAGGGAGCCCATCTGCTGTGAGGTATCAGGCACCTACCCATGGCCCTGCCCTCCAGAAGCTTTTCCCAGCATACCAGCTCATGGTTATATAACAAAAATAATAAACAAGCTTATCAATGCCATTTTATATTACAATCACTTTACCTATTTGCCTTGCAATTATTTTAATAAAATATTTCAGTGACAATATAAACTCACTGCAATACATCAGAATACATTGTTCTTTGCTTTATTACACTTGACAGATAGTGCATTTTTTTACAAATTAAAGGTCTGTGGCAACCATGTGTTGAGCAAGTCTATCAGCTCCATTTCTTCCAACAGCATTTGCTCACTTTGTGTCTCTGTGTCACAGTTTGGTAATTCTTGCAGTATTTCAAACTCTTTTCATAGTTTTCATTACTATTATAGGTGTTATGGTGATCTGCGATCAATGATTATGACCCACTGAAAGCAATGATGATGGTTAGCACTTTTTAGTGATAAAGTATTTTAATTAACGTATACACATTATTTTTTAGACATAATGCTATCTTACACTTTATAGACTAGTATAGTGTCAACACAACTTTTATATGCACTGGGAAACCAAAAAGTTCATTTGACTCACTTTATGGCAATATGCAGCTTATTGCAGCAGTCTCTCCAAGGTACACCTATCCCTATCATCCCTGCAGCGAGGTCCCTATTCCCCTCTGTGGTGTTACGCTGTAACGGACACTTCTGTGTCATTTCCTCAAGTAGCACTCTGAGAAAAGAAGCTGGAAATCCCCGGTGACAACCCTCTGCCAAGAGACCATTTCCAAATTACAGAACTGATTTAAGGGGCTTCTAAATGCTTTCCTTTAACAGTGCAGGTTTGCATTCTTCGTCTCCAAGCAAACATTTCAGAAGGGGCTCCTTACTTTGGTTCATTACAAGCCCGCAGATGTCCAGCAAAGGGCCTGACGGCCACGCGCTGCACGGAGCTGCACAGGCAGTTGGGTGCTGGACGTTCTATCCCATCTGGTGCTGTATGGGGTGTGCTCCACCTGGGGAACCCACCCCACTGCCCCACAGAAACCCCACCCTCACACCAACAAGGATGGGTCTCTTCAAATCACAAGGGCCTCATCGGAGTTCATGTTTGCCTGGACCTCACTTCGGCATGTAATGCTCCCCTCCCTGGCAGCTCTGTCTAAACCTGAGACTGGCTACGTTCCTTCGCTCCTATAGGAGCATCATCACCTACTGGCACTTTGACCTCTTTTTTCTTTTTGTTTTTTCCTTAGGGAGCTCACACATTTTCCTGGCTTTAGCCATGAGTAGTTAGTCACACACAAATCTGCATTTTCCATCTTACCTCCTCCCTAAATCTGCGCTCTAATTTTCCAGCTATTTTATTTTCTTCTAGGACACTCACTTACATATGAGGATGATGACAATGAGGAGAATGATGGTGATGATGGTTATAATGCTGATGATGGTGATGATGGTGGTGATGGTGATGAGAAGGAAGATGGTGGTGATGGTGATGAGGATGGTGGTGATGATGATGATGAGTATGGTGATGGTGATGAGAAGGAAGATGGTGGTGATGGTGATGAGGATGAGGATGGTGGTGATTGTGATGATGAGGATGGAGATGATGAGGAAGGTGATGATGGGTGATGGTGGTGGTGGTGATGATGGTGATGAGGATGGTGGTGATGATGGTGATGAGGATGGAGATGATGAGGATGGTGATGGTGATGATGGTGATGATGGTAATAACATCAGGACCTGTCTCTTGTGGGGGCACCTCTGAAAGGGGCATCAAGCCAGGAGTTGACTGAAGTGCGGACACATGCTGAGAAAGACCTAAGGAAAGAAGTTTCCAGAAGCACAAATATTTCATCAAGGATAATGTTTTATCCACCACATACAGGTAGCATACTTCCCGGGATGTAGATGATGTTGCATGTTTATTGACTAATATATGGAGAAATACAGGATTTATGTTGGGCTTCAGCCTTATTGTAAAATGATGACCAAAAATATTAGATATGAGTCTTCCCCAACTCAGAAATATTTCTAGCGTGAGTGGAATTAATTATGCTTCTGGGTAGACTCACTGCCAAGCTTTTATCTAGAAACATACTTAAGTTTGAAAATCTAGAAAGACCTTATAAGTTTAATCACTTACATTTGACTCATTCATTAAGAGCTGTTTTCCAGAATCTTCCAGTGATTTTACCATTAAAAAAGTGAGGAAAACCCACAGCTGTCTGGAGTCACTCATCACAGACAAATTGTCTGCTGTGGAGGGGGCTGTGTCCTGCCCCTGGGCCTCCCACCACGTGTCCCCGGAACACCGGCCGTCCCTCCTGCCTTGCCTTAGTGGGATCCAAAGGGGCCTCTGCCCCAGTCCCCAGTCTCCCCTGGCCAGGATCCTGGGTGCTGGCCAAGCCGAGTGGACACAGCGGGCAGGGTGAGCTGTGGCGGGAACAGCAGACGACGTAGGGCCCTGAGACCCCAGCCTGGTGCCCGCTCTTCTCTGCCATCACTTGTTCTCAATGGTCAATTCTCACCTTTCACCTTAACATAGCTCATTAACTCGCACATTCGTCATGAAACATTTGGGAGTAAACAGCCGCAGAGCCTGTGACAAGCAAATCAGCGGCCTGACCCCTGTCACCCACGTCAACCCTGCACTCAGCCGAGGATGCCCTTGCCCAGCCCCCGCAGGTCCTTACATCCCCGGATCGTAAGGCGCTGAGGGTGCAGCTCATGGCGGCACCTGAAAGGTTCGGCGCCTGGCAGAGCCGGTCCTCGGAAGGCCGACACCAGGCAACGTGGAAGCAGCTGTTTCTGCCTCCCTCCGTTCCCCTCGCACTGTCCCTGGGTCATGTCTCTGCAGGACCAGCACCCCCCACAGCAAAGTCTGCCCTCTCTCTCCTTCCCCAGGCCTTTCGTGGGGAGACAGACCGTGTCCCCAAAACCCACAGGTGGAAGGCCTCACCCCAGCTGTGAGTGTACTTGGGGCCTTCTCCTGGCTGCACCCTCTCGGACCCCGCTCCCCTCCCAGCTGTGCTGAGCCTCTCTGGCCTCCTGGGCTGTCGCCCCAAATGGCTTCCCCTCCAGCCCTTGGTTCTTCTCTCCCTCGGCCTGGACCCTCTCCTCGGGGCCCTCTGATGTCTTTCATGGACGTCATCCTCCCAGTCTGGGAGAAATAGAGGCCCTGACAGCCCTCCTGTCTTCTCTTCCTCCTGACTCCTGGCCTTTCCCTGCTCCTTGCACTTCTCACATTCTGGGGTTTGTGTGTGTCTTCGGCCACCATGTATCCCCCAGAAGAACGTAAAAGCCCTCGAGAGATGGGAGCTCAGCCTCCAATGTGCCCCGGCGTCCCAGGTGCCTGGACCCAAGCGAGACACACAGCAGGTGCTCATGTCAGAGGATGGGAGGGAGGAATGCCATCCCTGCTCCCCGGCCAAGGACTGTGCAGCCTGAGCCCCTTCATCTGCCTTCACCTTGGGGCCGCCTCGGCCGGCAGCGAGCCTGGACTCCCGCACGCGGTAGGTGCTCAGTACTCGGTCGCGGTACGCAACAATGAAGAAGGGATGACTCTGAAATCGGGGTTACTTTACATTCATGTCTGACCACCATCCACCATCTAGTGGTGGGAGAGGGCAACTTCAGGGCGACTTACTTCTGGAGAAGCACCAGGGAGGAGATCAGAAGCAGGGCCACGGCTGCGGGGTGGCCGGCTTCCCGCACTTGGCTCTGTGGCCGCATCTAAGCAGATTCCGGGAATTCGGCCCCGGAGCCACATCCTGCACGTAACCAGCGGACAGCAAAGGACAGCTGAGAAGGATAAGAAACGCCCGCGTGCGATGCGGATGTGAGCTTCCAGGGGGGCCCACGGGAGGTCGTGTGTTCCTACTTCAGAGTCAGTCTGGGGCTTGTACTTGGCTTCTGACGTTGTCAGAGACCAGATCCATACAGAAGCTTTAACTGAAGAACATAGGAACACTGTGTTCCCAACAGCCTCAGGATACCTCGAGATCACTCGGGGGAAGTTAAAATAAACCGAGAAGAGTGAGGAATGCAAACCTGAGGGGAAAGGAGAGGATAAAATGCAATAGAAATGACAAAGACCCCCAAAGCATGAAGCCAGAAAGACCAAGACAACACTTATTGCCTAAGACCACAAAACACAATAAAACGGCAGACCTCCACGGCTGGCCGTCCATAACCCCTCCAGACTGGTACATAGCCGGATAAACAAGAATTTTGGACAAGACAGTCTCTAAGAGGTCTTTCAACCTTCAGGTTCTTTGACGGTCTGATTTTAAATTAACTTAAGGCAACTCCTTAATGTATCTTCGTAACAGGGACACGGCTTTTCACTATGTCCATGGATAACTGTTGGCTTTCTTTCTATAGCGGATCATCCCAAACCGAAGGGTGGTGATGGGGATGAAGCGTTACACGATTCATGAACATGCTAGCCTGCACCAAGCTTCCGTGAAGACCTAACAGAGCTTCGGCAAAGCTGAAAACACACAGGGATCCGGGGGCAGATGTTTGAGAGTAGAGCTGGGGCGCGGTGGGCGGCGAGCCCACGTAGGTGGCCGCCACGTTACAAGGCCAACCATGCATCCCAGAGGCACAGAGAAGTGCTTTCCATGATGATCTACCAGCCTGTGTGTTAATAAATCCCAGGCATCTACTTGACTTCAGGCTACGAAGATAACCGAAGGACAGGAGCCAGTTTTCTTCTTTGGGAAATTAGCAGGAAGCAGTGGGGTTTCTGAGCTGCCCGCCCTTCCCTCCCGCACACCCACGCTCTCCAAGCTGGGCGATTGCTCACACATGTCCTGGTGCTAGAACCACAGAACAGGGCCATCTCCTACAGGATCCTTGGAGGGCCCATCCCAGGCTGGCGCTGAAACCCTCGGAGGGCATGAACGAGCCCCTGGAGGTTGCTTGGGCAGCCTCGCCCCCTCAGACAGCTGGGCCGGCTCGTACTGCCCCTCTGGCCCCATAGCCGCTGCTCTCTCCACTGCCCGCCACCGAACAGAAGCACATCCAGAAAAGAGCCACCCCTGATGCTCCCCAGTGATGCACAGAGAGGCCCCAGGAGCTGCGCCCAGTCTCCCCTGGAATGGCCCAACCTTTCTTGCCTGGGATAATGAACAAAAAACCCTTTTTTCAGAGTCTGCCACTGTTGCTGAATGACCAGGACATACCTGAAGGGGCTTGGTTAATTTACAAGCCCTAGCAAGAGCTAGCTCACTTCCTATATGAAATGTGTAGAAATTAGTTATCCTTCTCCCTTGAACAGCCCTAGTAAGAGCCTGATGACGGAATGCATCCCAGCAGACAAATCTAAAGGCAAGCGGTGGACCTAAATGCAGATCTAAGCCTCTGGGACTGCTCACTTAGTGTTCGCAAAGTGATTTCTGTCTACAGAGAGTACAGTCAGCTCTTCCTTAATTATCGTTAAATAATACTACACATAAAACACATTATATTTCATTAAGAGTGTGATCAGCTTGGTTTTTTTAGTCTTAACCTTTGTGGATACAAAGGGTACAACTATGTTTGGCTGGTCAGAAAACTTTGTGAGCAAGGGAAAACGACCCATGTTTAAGTGTGTCAAGTAAGTAATGGAAATTTCCCGATTCATAAATGCAATACCGACTTTTTAAAAAGCTGGTGCAGAGAGACCATGTTATTTAATGACAATTTTACGGAACTGGAAAAATCATTGTTATGTAAATTTCTGGAAAGTAATTCCAACTTGCATTTATGTATCACATTAAAGGTTACAGAATGCAGCCCATAATGCCACTTGGCACAGTAGGAGTGGGAGGGAGACGGATTGAGATGGGTCATCCCTGTATGGCTGTGGAAACTGAGGCACACGCTAACTGTTGGATCCTGATTGAAGAACCAAACACTGGGGCTCTACTAGGGACTTGGCTTTAAAGCAGCCCAAGCTCTCTGCCTTCCAACAACTCAGTGCTCAGTAAGAGAGGCGGAGGGGGTCTACTTACTTTGAAATGTTACGATAAGAACAGTGAAGGGATCCCAGTATGCTACAGGGGACCCAGAGGAGAAGCAGGTGCGCACCTGGTGGTGGGATGGGGGGTACAGGAAAAGAGGGTGGGCCCAGCAGAGGCTTCCTTGGGGGTGGGAGGGGGTCTCCCTGACCTGAGTCTTGGAGGAAAGAAGGCAAAGCATGTATGCAAGAGCCGGGCACCTTTGAGAAACGCAAGTCACTTGGTATTGTAGGATACTTTGCACGATGGCACACAAGTGAATTCAGCGTTTTTTAAAGGATACAGAAAATTAATGTGAATTCAATCAGGAGAGTAGAAAGATCCAACATGCATTCCAGAAGATTCCTGTGGTGGCCACAGAGGGAGAGTGAATTGACCAAGGTCATCCCTAGGGCTCAGAGAGGAGAGAGACTGGGGCTGGGGCAGTGAGTGCAGGGGAGAGGCCAGATTCTGGTCTGCAGAATGGGCAGGTGTGTGACAGAGGGAGAGAAAAGTCAGGACAATGCACTTATTTTTAGCACGGGTGACCAGCTATGCCGTAAATGGCTAAATAGTAAATGGCTATGCCATTTACTGAGACGGATCTGCAGGAGGAAGGCCTGAGAGGAGAGAGGGAGCATGTGAAGTCCCCGTACCCAATTTCCGGCTGAGCCCAGGGTGGCTAAGGCTCCCAGGGCATGGCGCTCGCCTTCACTGCAGAGGCAGGTGACCCGTGTCCCGACCCTCGGGGGGGCCAGCGTGAAAGACGCACAGAGGGGCGGGACACTGGCCAGGAAGACCAGGGTTGCTGGTGCGGGAAACCAAGTGGGAGGTGGGGCTGGAGAAGAAATCCCATGGAAGCGTCATGGAATACAAGGAATGCAACGTTCCTGTTACTTTATGATTTTTGAAAACACATCACTCAGAGATGAAGTATTTACCGTTGAAGTGTCATGATGTCTGGGAATTCCTTAAAATATTCCAAGAGAAAAAAACCATAACAACAAAGTGAAAGGTAGCAACAAAACTTGAAAATGTTGTAAATGTTTTATGAAGAATGTATGTGTGTGTTTTCCAAAGGAGATTTGAATAACACTTAGAATAAAAGGGAAAAAAAATCACGATACTCAACTAAAACGTCCTTCATAATCTTAACGGGAGACAATTCAATAAAGTGGTTGATGGTCTTCAAAGCTAGAATGCGGAACAGTAAAGTGACCATGAACCAATTTTTTTGGAAGACTGGCCTTAAAAGGTAGGGCAGGACACACAGGATGGAGAGGGAAGAGAGGACCAAGGGACCAAGGTGGTGATTTTTTGGTGGGAACAGGATGTCTTGAGCATGAAGAAAAGACCCAACAGAGAAGGAAAGACCAAATCTGGGAGAAATTGGAAAATGGATGCCGTGTTCCGTCTAGGACATACCTGGGACTCACACCCAGGTTCTCAGAAATCCCAATCCGTGTTTTCATCCCTATGGGTTAGTTCTTAACTTACACAAAGTCAACCAAGAGACTCTTTGACCCTGAAACAAGAGCTCAGAAATCTAAAACATTTCCTTCTGATCCTGTCTATACCCATTGCCTTTCGGGATCGCCGCGTTGTCCATGGGATAAGGATGTCTCGGTGCTTTGGAAAGCGGTTAACAGGTCACATAGAGATCCTCATCATTACTCACCTGCATGCACAGCACGAGGCAGACAAGAGTAGAGGGTGTGCATGCCCAACAGGCCTGGACCCCAGTCGTGTGTCGACAAGTTACTGGTAGTGTCCCTTTGAGGAAGGTGCCCTCCCGGGACCTTCTGTGTTTTCACCTGTAAATTGGAGTTAATAATGCCGACTTTGAAGAGTGCTGTGAGACTTGACATTCCCAGCACAGAGGCTGTCTTTTCAAACATCAGCTCCCTGTTACTTGGTTCTGAATTTACCTCTCCGGGATGAACCAGATCTCCACGGAGACGAATCACTGTGCAAAACTGTTCGACCCAGGTCTTTCCCAACCCTGTTCTCATGTTTGAGCTTCCCCTCCATCAACGACTGGATTGTCGACCTCTGGCTTCTCCGGGTCTTCGAACCTGCAAGACAGCAGATCAGTGACTCGGCACAGAAGCATATTACCTCTGAGGAGCGCGGGCCGTCCAGCCGGTGCTGGGTTTGGTCGCGGTATCGTGCCCAAGGAGGCCCACTGCCGATCTCTCTGCCGGACGCCTCACTTGGAGTTAATGTCCTCAAGGAATCATTGACAATGACCTCAGTCCCTTTCTTCTATCAAATTTGACAATTCAAAATATGTTCTAAAGGTACGGTGGGGTATTTCCCCAAATACTTCTCTGTGGCTTTTCCTCACTGTCACTCTTCTCTCCTGCACCGAAATCTTCTGGCAGATTACCCAAGTCCACTAAGGCTTGAGATCAGATGCAAATTTTAATTCCAAGTCATCACCCCAATGATTTTATAAAATTGTTTCGAAAGTTTCAGGCTGGTGCCACTGGGTCGCGGTGACACATAAGCATTTGGTTGGGTTAGGAGATCCTTGTCCTCTCTCCCCGAGTGGGGTCATGCCTCCTCCACCCGCGCCCTATAGCCCGGATCCACCCAACATGGAACTCCCCACATGCCGCCTCCTTCCCCCGGTGGGAGAGTGCCAGAGCACGTTCCGTTTCGCGCAGAGTTCCCACCTGGCACCTGGGGCTTCGCTTCGCCGTGGCAGGTGCCCAGGATTTGTTGGATGGATTTATAATGTCGAAAATGTCCTGTACAATTTCTACAATTTTCAAGGAGTCTGAAATCTTTTGATGAGACTTGCACGTTCTTCTGGTTCCAATTTGCCTCTCTGCTCAAGAACCCTGATATTTATTGCCTCAAAAAAGAACATCAAGCTTCTGTTTGACCTCTGCGGGGTCAGGGAGCTTGTCCGTTTAAAGGGCAGATGGCCTTATGGTTCAACGGCCTGACCCTCAGGTCATTCTCCATGTTGAGCCACAGTCCGTGCCTTCCACTGACTAGGGGCAGCTCTGCGGTGTGAACTCCCTGCGAGTCTTCACTTGCTCTTCCTCTTGGTGACCCTCCAAGACCTCACAACCACTCACCCGTGTTGTGTGAAGGTTTTCTTCCTTAAAAGACAACCCCTCTTTCGATTCCTGTTCCCCCGTCCTGGACACGTCCTAGTTCAGCAGTCTTTAACGGTAATTCCCCGAACTGGAGTGAGCATGACATCAGGACACACAGTGAAGCCCCAGGTCAAGTGCGGATCACGTTTCTCCCGCCCCGAACACAGCTCTTCCACTGACAAACCCGGGTCCAGAAAAAGGCGAGATTCCTCTTGGCCTCTGAAACTTGGGATGTGGCCACGCGCGCGGGGCTGAGTCTGAGGCCCCCTGTGGAGACCCGGTGTCCCATCAGGAGAGGGCGTGGGAAGAGACTCCCTGTACTAGCTTCTTCAGTTGGAAAAAAGAAAAAGAGTGTTCTAGTTAAAATCTTCATTTCACTCTTTCCTCTTCCCACAGAGGAACCTGGAGGGGTGTGTCTCCCGACGTCACTGCTGCCAGGTCCCCATGGCCCTTCCCCGGCCTCGAAGCCCTGCCACGGCCTTGTGTGTCCACGGGCAGAGACTGTCCAGGAACTCGTCACACGGGCCGAGACCAGAGCTTTCCCATTTCCCTTCAATCATTCTGCTAACCTCTTGAATGAGAACTCACCTTTTAAAAGGTACGACTGAGAACACGGACAGCCCAGATGAGAAATGCACACCGTTGTTTTCAAACAGCAAGACAGCAGGGGAAGAAGGTGCTGTCGTAAGCGGCGGGGTTTGTTTTTCAAGTGTGTGTGGTGTGTGTGCGCATTTGTGTGCAGCGTGGCCACGCCCAGTCCCTGCATCCAGGGAGCTACGTGGCAGATTAAGCACAGCAATGTTCACTGCCACCTTCCGCCCAACTCCGTGGCTCGCTGTGCTCTTCGGTGACAGCAGGTAGACGGAATGAAAGCGCCTTCCTGGACGAAGGAGCATGGCTACCTGTAGAAAGCCCAGGACTGGGGAAGGTGTCTCCCTGGGTTTGAACCTGAGCTCCCAAGCCCGTGTCCTCTGGAAGGAGTTCCCTGCACCAGGGGGTACCAGGAGATTCAGGCCGGGGATTTCTGCTCGGTCCTCGCACAGGCTCTCATTCTTCAGTTAATGTCAGCTGCCTTCTCCAGACTTTGGTGTTGCCAGGTCCTCATTTAAAATCAAGACCCTTGTCCTAGAACCAGCCACCCACCAGGGTGAGAGGTTGTCAGCAGTTTGAGCCATAAACCCCACCTGCGATGAGGTCTGTTTCTGCACACTATGAAACCTAATGGCCTTTCGGGGAACCCCTCAGATGGTGCTCCCATCGTCGAGCAGAGGGGCATGAACTCGGCGTGCTGTCTGTCTCCCCAGCAGACAGACGCCAGCGCGGGCCTGGGGCGCTGCACCCCGTGCGGCCCTCTCCTTTCCTCCATGGCACAACCCTAAGGCCATGTGCAAGGGCCCACCCACACCTCCTCTCTTTTCTGCCAGTGGAGACATAGTCATACCTTCTAACTTGAAAACACTTTACATCTTTTTAAATTCAAGTTCCGTGAGTGCCTCGGAACCCCCAACTTCTCAATACCATCATCTCATCTGACTGGGGGTTCATTCTGTGTCCATCCTGTACATCCCGCGTGGCTTACATGGCGAGAGCGAGAATGGTGTGTGCGTCTGGTGCAGGAATGAAGAGATGAGCTTCAGGAGAAAACAAGAACTATAGCATCACCTTCCAAAACAAACAAACAGTGTGTATGCCCTGGAGTCTACAAAAGATTAAAAAAAAAAAACACTCTGGCCATTCTCACATAGTCTTAGATGAATTATCTTGTGAATCATGCTTAAAACTCTTCTGCTTATAGAAAGAGTGCCAACACTTGGCTTTGTGTTCTGCCAACAAATATAGAAAACCACAGATCAAGACAAAGGATTTAGGCCACCTCCTGAAACCAAGGAAAAAGATCTTAACAAATCTCAAGAACTCCAAGATCTTTTTATTGATTTCAAATTCCAATAGAATGAATATGTTTTATCTAAATATTTTTATCACATAACTGAAACATTGAATTATTTTTTCAGAAATAGAGTTAAATACATCAATCTAGTTACAAATTCTAATATAAAGAGTACAAAATATAATGTTATAAATTGTATTTAAAAAAAAAAAAGAAATACAAATTCTATGGTCTTTTGCATTTTACTGCCTCGAAGTATAATTAGCAAAGTTGGTGAAGAATGAACATCTTCCCTCGGTCCCATGACATGGGCGTGCGGGGGCCCGGGAATGCACTTACACCACCGCTGGGAGTCCTGGCCGGTGATTTTTCTTTTTCTCAGTGAACAAAATGCTCTGCACTTAGAACTCACCAAAGTTAAAAGCAGTAAAACAGCATATGCTACTTTGTCTAGAAAGTGGGAAGGAAAAGTTAGACAAATACAGTCCCTCTTGTTTGTACATCACTGAAACCTCTCGGGGTTTGGGGAGTGATCGTATTTTGCTTTAAAGCAGGAGTGTTGGTAAAGGGACTCTGGCCACGAGAATCCAGGAGGTGCAGTGTCTTTTGGACACAGACTGACACGTGTAGTCCCTTGGTGATCCAGGGGCACAGGGGACACTCATCCCATGGGCTATGAGCGCTCTCACTCGTTCTCGCTCTCTCAGGGGGAAGAACGAGCAGCTCCCTGGGAGGCACCGAGAGAGACGGCACCTCTTACCTGCTGCACTCAACACTACATCCATCCTAAAGCAGTGCTCAATTACTCAATCTCTGTGTGCCTGTGCCCTTATCTAGATGTTTCTGTAACGTTACATAACCCGTGACAGAGCGGCCAAGTCTGAAGATGGCTCTCGACACACTGGGCAAACTCCACATCTTCACCTGACCCTGCGGCCACGCGTAATTATTAACCAGAGCAATTTCCTGGGGCACGTGCATTTCAGGAAACCAGTGTCTTTCTTGGTTTCAAAAATAAGTACGTATCGGAGGGACCTCTCAAAGCATTTAATACTTTTCAAAACTGGAAAGGCAAAATCCACGTGCCTTGAAGATCTGGACTGTGTTTTGACCAACGTGAAATGTATCCATCTGAGACGCCAAGAGACCCTCCCAAAGCAGGCAGGGAAGTGGCAGAAGGGCTGAGTGGGTCCCAGGGAAGAGGCTTACCAGCTGATTTTTCAGAGAATTTAAATGTTCATTCTTCAAATTAAGGAATATGAGTGGATAACCTGAAAGATTCCTATAAGCTATTATTTCTGTGTTATTTGACTTGGACAACGAGGAAGAGACGTGAGCCGGGAGGAGGAGAGGGCGAGGAGGAGAGCCAGACCAACGGAGCTGCACCAGGAGCGCAGGCGGGGCGGGGAGATACCCGGAGAAGCTGCAGTGTAGACAACCAAACCCTTTATTGTCTAAGTTACATTAGACGCCAACACTGTAAAAATCCTGTTAAGAAACGAGGAAACAGCAGGTCGGTAGAGGTAGCAGAAAGAGTCTGTAACAGTCAGAAGATGACTTACAGGAGAGATCGTGCGGGAATTATCATTCGAAAAAAGCGAATCAAAACATATTGGCTAAATAAATAAGAAAACACAAATCATATTAAATACAATGGTCAAACGGACATCAACGCATTAACAAACCCAACAATACTGATGGCCAGTGGGAGAAAGAAACCACAGTCAGGCCCGAGAACGGCAGGTCTTGGAGGGTGGCGTCCTCGGAGGGTCCTCCTCCATCTGCTCAGTTACGTGCAAACCTACTTCTGCACTCTGCACGGCACACGCTTCCGTAAGCGGACTCGGGCTGCGCGCTCGGCCCACGGGACCCCCAGCGCGCCCCTCTCTTGCCACCAGGCAGCTCCGACTGCCGGCGGGGCTCCCGGGTGCCGCTTCCGAAACAGGAAGAATGGACACGACACCTCCGTGTCACTTTGGGTACAGAACTGCTTTTAATCGCTAGATCACAGAGAAAGACAGGACCAGATCAGTAGCCCCTATGCATTCCTGAACTGTCACTATTCACTTTCAGCCCAGAAAATGAAATGCGGAAGTTATTACTTTGGGGAAACTATCAAAATGATCAAACGTAAGTCAACAGAAAGGCATTCTGATTTCTAAGGTGAACAGAGGAATGTGTCTCTGCAACTTTGCTCAAGATACAGAACAGTCAATTACAGCTGCTCGATAGAATCTGCATGACATTCCTAATTACACCGACACAACAGATCATTCTGGTACATATCTGGTGTAAGAGTATCAGGAAAAAATAAGTAAAGACGTCACATACACACACATACGTATACATACGTGTGTGCACATCCATATGTATGGAGAAGCTGGTCAGTTACATCGCATTGTTTGCAAGTGTTGCCACGTAACCGGAACCTCAAGTAATTTAAATTCAGTAACAAGTAGAATCCAGAACCAAACATTAACTAATAACAACATTAACAATAATAATAATATAATAATAATTCAACAAATCATTAGAACAGGAAAACCACACTTTAGGGTTTGTGTGTGTGTGCGTGCGCACGTGTTTAAACAAATCTTTGTATCAGAAGCCCATTTTCTACAAAAAACTGCACTAATCCATTACTGTATTAAGTAAACTGTCGCTCTCACCAGTATTAAAGGTTAGGATAATTTCTGTACATGTAAAATTATTGCTTTTTTGAAAAATATATTTAGCATGCTCGTTTTAATCCATTTCCTGCCTTTACAAAATTTCACAATTAAAAAAAACCTAGTAAAGCTTTTGCAAAAAATTTCACAGAACATTTTCATTCAAGGCAGCAGTAACTTTTGATAATGCATAAAATCATATGTGCAAAAATCTGAAACTCTCAGAAATATTACCATCACACATAGTGTCACGGTAATAGGAAAAGAAAATATTTATATCTGTGGAATACAATTTTAACTGCGTACACTGCACGGTTTAAGATCCTTTGTTATGGGCCTTAACCCCCACCACAAAAACTTGCATTTACGGGACTGAGGAAGAGGTATATAAAGCCGCCCCCACCCAGGGGCCTGGGGACCTCCACGCTCTGGGAATGAAGGTACTCATCCTGCGGAGGTCCCCAGGCCCCAGAAGAAAAGACATCTACTTGCTGGGCTGGTGGAGGGACAAATGGAAGTGGGGGAGAGGGGGAGCAGAGGGTTCCAGAGCACCAGGGCCCCCAGACCTGCTCAGGGATTCTCCCGCCATCACTAAAATGGGTCTAGACCAGGAGGGTTCGGTGGCTAGAGAATTTACGGGCAGTCTTCCTTGGTGAGCAGTTTGCAGAATGTAGCCCTGTTACAAAAAGGTCCTGAGAATAAACAAAGAAGCCTGCTTGTCTTAGTGTTCAACTAGCTCTTTTCCGAAACAGAATATAAGCACTCCCATAGACGTGTTTCCTCTGTGGGCTCGCTGAGCACAGATGATGGGAAGGACGGAAAGAGCAGACGGGAAATGCCCACGGCCCCCGAAGGCCACCCCAGACAGTTAGGACCTGCCGCGGCCCCGCGCCAGCGAGCCTGCTTTCCACAGTGCCCGACGCTACCTCCTTCCGCTCTCGTACGGACTATCTTAAAGACCCCCTAGGACACCGAGAGGCTGTGGTATTAATACTCTGCCAACCTCAGCTCCACCACCGCGTGTCCTGACATTACCCGACAGTCCTCCGGAGCGTCGGCGGCTCCCGCACGGCGCTCGGCTCTTCAGGCTCTCGGACACGCACAAGAGTCTCTCTCCAGTGTCTCAAACGTGTCTCGAACAACACAGATGCCTGTGCTCTCCTGTGCCTGCCAACACCACTGTTTATTGTAAGAAAATAGGGGACTATGGTGGATGAGCACATAGATGCATAGAGAATATCTACATGGGATTCTAGAGTAGACCACCTTCATTTATTCTGAAACGTTTCACAAGGAGGAGAAGCATCTCCCTTCAGTCTCCACTCCAGCATGGGCGCCAGGATCGGAGGTGTCCGGTCGGGAGTCCTGCAGCTCTTCCACGGGGTGGCTGGGGTCACTGCTGGGACGTCCACGAGGGGGCTGCGCACGGCTGTCGTGGGGCACCGGGGTACGCCGGAAGTGAGTCTCTAGGTTCCCTTTCTGAGAGGCACTGTCAGGACGGTATCTGGGTTAGAACGGTCTCTCCCCTGGATGAGAAAAAGCAGACAACAGAAAAGCTCATTTCTGCCTTTTGGAGTCCAAGTGCCTTTTTCCTATTAATTTCCTTATCAACACCCACGAACACAAACAATGACCTTCAGGCAGCAACCCCATCAGGCCGGTGAAGACCCCTGACTTCAGTGGTCACTGTGCTCGAGCAGGAGAGATTTTAAATGGGCCTTCCTGCCTTACGAGGCAGCCTTAGACAATCATTTCCGGAGATTCAGAGAGGATTCTTAGACTTCTCTTGTTTCACACACAAGAATGGCAAATAATAGTGTCTGAACCGGCTCTGAAGGTCAAAGGGTGGCAAGATGGAATTGGGGGAGGGTTCCCAAAAAAGCAGACTTTTGTAGTACAAAGCAGATTTACAGGTGAATGATAGTTTCAAAACAAGGCTGAATTTGGGGGTCATACAAACACAATAAGAAAAGGACAGCTCTCACATAGGTCTGTCACAATCGAGAGTGCTTTTACCAATTTCCATAAATAATTACCATGTTCGAAAAACAGAAGGGGTATTCTAAAGTCAAGTGCACTGCAAGATAAAAATGGGGATAAATGTGAGCCTGTAGCTTTTAGAGAAGGCTCTCAAATGACATCTGAAGCATCACTATTTGAACAATGGAGTTTACGATCTGAGGACAAAAACAACAGGGCAAGATTAATCTTACTAAACTGCATTAACCTTCAGCTAAAGTCTTGATGAAGTGAGACCCATCGCTTGAAATTAACATGCATACAGAAACTACAGCCCTCGTACAATTCTAACTGGTTTCCAGCTATGCCTCTAGGAACCCTAGAAATCAGGGGTGGGGGGTCTGGTTGACATCATGAATTAAGTGCTTCTTTTTAGCTAATAGTTTCAGAAAGCTCCTATTTAAAACTAGCCCTACATTCAGGACATCCAGTAATCAGCACTGAAGGAGGCCCAGTAAGATACTCGACAAAAATTCTGGGGGGGGGGGTTGATGGCGGGCACAGTGGAACAAGCAGAAGTTTATCTGACATCAAGTAGATGGTGAATTTCCTGCAGTAAGCTGAGAGCGAGGTTTTACATCTTTTGCACCACGACATCACACCACGGAGACATTCATCAACAGGGTGCTTTCAGAACTGCTCCTAGATACATTCGAGGAAGGAAAATGGCCTTTGTGCTTGCCAAGAGAAAAATGAGAGTTATTGTTAGTTGTTACATGAATGGCCTTGGAAGTCTCTACAAAGTAACTGTACGTAGCAAACAAACTTGCAGGCGATTCTAAACAGTGTGGATTCTGTACACACAACTCGGACTGCACCCCCAACAGTCACCTGGACCTCTCTTCCTTGGGACCAGGATACACAAACTTGCACGGGGCAGATAAAAAAAAAAACACCAATAGAGAGGTAACAGGAGGACAGGCCTCCTCCACAAAGGACAGAAGTTTTAAATTGCAAAGCTCAGAAAGTTTTAAAAATGTTTCAGAAGGACTGCAAAATCTGGTAACCCTAATAACCAGGTTGTTAAATTTAGTCCATAAATCTAGACACAGAGATGCAAAAATATGCTTTAAAATCGAAGGGATATGTTCAAATAGCATCTTGTTCTCTAAGG
This sequence comes from Mirounga leonina, assembly GCF_011800145.1. NCBI lineage: Eukaryota > Metazoa > Chordata > Mammalia > Carnivora > Phocidae > Mirounga > Mirounga leonina. Next base: position 2,853,908 of record NW_023270854.1, on the reverse strand, counting down.
AAGTCATTCTGACTTACTGATTCATTGGGACCACATTTTATTACTCAATACAGCTGTCCTACAGGCTTTTTAGGAAATGAAAGAAATTCATCTGAGAAATCAGGCAAAGGGGAAATGTAGTCACGGAAGAAAGGAGTTCCAGAAATACTTAAGTGCACACAGTATTTTGAGCACACGCAGGTTGCTTTCTCCCTCCTACAAGACAGAGTACTCAGAGAAACACGTTTCTGGGGTGCCTGGGTGGCTCAGTTGGTTAAGCGACTGCCTTCGGCTCAGGTCATGATCCTGGAGTCCCTGGATCGAGTCCCGCATCGGGCTCCCTGCTCGGCGGGGAGTCTGCTTCTCCCTCTCACCCTCTCCCCTCTCATGTGCTTGCTCTCTCTCATTCTCTCTCTCTCAAATAAATAAAATCTTTAAAAAAAAAGAAAAAGAAAAAGAAACACGTTTCTGGAAAATTTGGTTTTTTTTTTTTTTTTTTTTTTTTGGCTGCTGTGTGAATTGTGGGCTTTTCAGTAATGCTGAAAGAAATAATTATCTTCCTTAATGCATTTCAATGTTCCAGAAATGGATATGGACTTCTGGAACTTCGTGAGGTCTACTTTTTTCCCTTTTGTCTTTATAAGGTAAGGGGATGCACAGGTACTCACGTGTCGGGGGCCGATGACATAAACCCCTCCCAGGACACACACGGACCTCTCAGCCTTCAGACGGAGGGGTACATGACTAGCATCTGGCACACGTACGTGGCACTCACTGCCTAACAATACTGCACGCAGCCCCTTCCTGACCACGACCTCTCCTCGCTGATCCACGGGTGAGTGGCGGCTCACGTGACCGCGTGTCACTCTACACGAATCACTCAACCTGTTCACAGTACGTTTGACTTAAGAGAAAAATGGATAATGTGTTTTAAGATGTTTGTTTGGTTTTGTGAATATGAAAGCCGTTTAGACACCCGAGCTGGGTTTTGAAATCTGATCTGTGATGCTAAGAATCTAACGATGATACGAAATCTGACTGTACATGTATTCAAGTACGCCCGCTATGTGATTTCTCCATCATCTGCATTATAATATCCACAGCTAAACAGGGGACAGATTAGGGTCCCATTTATTTTCTCATTTCCCCTTATTTTGATTAATGGAATTATTTCTCTGGCTTAACTATTTTAAAATAACATTTAGAATAATAAGAAATAAACTATCAATCATAGTCTTTAAATTTTGGCAAGGAGTCTAAACACACTGGAAACACCAGATTTCCTATTTCAGCAAAAGTCAGTCTGGTCTTTTAAATCCAAAAACTAGGGGGTTGCAGGGAGAGAGGGTTCATTTTTCTTGGTTCTAAATATTATTTTAATTTCTAATGTTTAACCACATAACAGAAAAAAACAATTTCTTCACAACACACACACAAAAAACCTCCTAGTTTTTCCCCCCTAACATCCATAGGACAATGATACCCATACCTCAACCTATTATTTTTAAAAAATATTCTTTCTAATGATGAATACTGGTGATTACTAGAAATTAAACATTTACTCAGTCATGCTAAATCTATGACAAAGCATCTTGAAATGACAATATGCATGAAGCCCTCCTCTCATTTAGAATTTTGCTTTAAATATTAGCTACCCTCATGATTGGAATTCAGTGCATATTACAAGAAGCACAAACAGCGGGGCCTTTATTCCTGAGGGTGGGGACGATGCGCCCACAGCGTGGTCATACCTCACTCGTGAGGACGGACCCTCCCCTCCAGCACCCAAGCCCTGCGAGAGTAAATGCCTGCCGAACAGACACGGTGGCCATGAGCCTCCTTCTAGAAGCTCTACTACTGAATCCACATCCATAACTTGCAAGGGTTCAGCGATCCTGTCCACTCCACCTGTGGGAGGAATGCCCGCTGACCAGTGTACGCACGGACAAGAGAGTGCTGCCAAAAAACACATCGAGAGAGAATCATTTCACTTCTGCTCAAAGTTTCTGTTCATTCTGACCCAACGGAGTCAGACCCATTTTGTCTCGTGGACCCGGACGCCGCGCCTGATGGCCTGTTTCACTCAGAGCCCCAGGACATCGTGACCTGTCCGACTCCGCTGGCACAGAGAACCCGGGTACCACTCCAGCAAAGCGAGGGCGGCTGCAGTGCGGCTGCAGGCGGGGCCCGGCGCCTGCCTGGCTGCTTGAGGCCTGGCGCGCCCAGAGCGGCCACCTGGGGCCGGTGTCTCGGCGACAATACTCTTCTCAAACGACACATCCTCCCTCTAAGGAACAACTCGTCCGTCAAACGAGAGCCTCTGCAAGCACGCTGCCGGGTTCTGACCAAGCCGGGAGAGGCCGAGGAAAGAGAACGGCCGTCAGGGCCGGTTCCCCAGCTCAGTCCGCGTATGTGCGCGCCCGAGTCCCCTGCGGTCACGACGGACAGCGGTCGTGCGCGGAGTCCACAGACCTGGGAGCCTGCGTGAAGCCACATGCCCGGGGGTGGGGGGCAGTCAGATCAGAGCCTCTACTCAGGACCGCAAGATCTCAACAGTTTATATCACTTAGTTCTCCGAAAGTAGAATTCGCTCAGTGCGACTGAATTTCCATGTTGGAAGCTATTAAACACACGTCACCTCCTGTTCTTCTCCACTTCAAACCCACATATTCACTTTCCTGTTGGGACACTCCTAGTTGGATCCCCAGGAGGCACCCCCAAACGCAGCTCAGATGGGACCAGGAACCCATGTTTGCCCTGCTCGTCCTGCCAAGTTCCGGGCTCAGGGCAGGCCTCCTCCTGAGAGCTGGTGCTTGCAGCCAAAACTGGGGTCAACTCAATCTCCTCCCCTCCCTCACACCCCACCTCCTGTGCCCAAACACCTGCTCTCCGCCAGCCCCACCCTAACCTGGGCCCCCAAGTCTCTCGCGGATTACCCCAAGCACTGCCAAAGCGGTGCTCAGCCACCTGTCTGGACCCGCCCTAACCCATCTTTACATCATCAAACCCAACACTCCTTCTAAAGACAGGACACCGATGATGCCCTCCCCGGCTCAGGGATCTCCGCTGCCCTCAGGAGGCTCTCTATCCCCCAGCGCCGCCGAACTCTGCTCCGCGCCTCCTCCACGGGAACATGGACTTCCACCCCTGGGTGGGCTCCTGCAGGGAGCACCATGCCGGCCCCCACAACGGCCCCCTGGTCTCCTAAATGCCCACGTCCAGGTCCCAGGACCCTCACCGTATGGCCACCTGGACCATCACCGCTCTGCTGTTCTGCTCTGTTTCCTTGTCTGAACCGCCCCCTGGACCTAAAGAAACAGCAGAGCGGGAAAAATAAATACCCAGTACTCTGCTTGTCTCCCTAGAATTACAGAGCCTGGCACATGGTAGGTGCTCAACAAATACTATTAATGACTGAATCAATGTTTATTTTAAAACGGAATTTCCGGGTGCCTGGGTGGCTCAGACGGTTAAGCAGCTGCCTTCGGCTCAGGTCATGATCCCGGGGTCCTGGGATCGAGTCCCGCATCGGGCTCCCTGCTCTGCGGGGAGCCTGCTTCTCCCTCTGCTTCTCTCTCTCTCTGTCTCTCATGAATAAATAAATACATTTAAAAAAATCTTTAAAAAAAATATAAAACTGAATTTCCATTAAGAATATCTGTAAAGTCCATTAACTTTAAGTATCACATCAAATAATTTCTGCATGAATATAAGATGTTATATGATTAAAAAAAAAAAAAAGCCCATGATCTGAAGCTTCTAAAGTTCCCAAGAAAAGGATCTGACTTAAATACTGATTATTTAATGTTAGTAAAGCACACCAAAACATGAGGAAGAACATGCTGGTGAGTAGCATGACTCCCACTCCAGATAAACAACCACAGAATTGTTCCATGGATATGTGTCATACCCTAAATCTAACACAGCAACATTGGGAACTACAAGATAAGAAAAATACCAAGATTTAAGCTGCACCTGTGACTGGCTTTCAATTATCTTGGCAGACATACCTCCTTGGGGATTCTTAAATTCCAGAGTATGCTAAAGAAATGGGATCTTCTTAGAGAACCGGAACATTCACTGATTCATCAACAAAAGCTACTTTAGGGGCGCCTGGGTGGCTCAGTCAGTGAAGCGTGCCTCCGGCTCAGGTCACGATCCCGGGGTCCTGGGATCGAGTCCCGCATCGGGCTCCCTGCTCAGTGGTGGGTCTGCTTCTCCCTCTCCCTCTGCCCCTCCTGCCCTGCTTGTGTGGCCCGCTCGCTCTCGCTCTCTCTCTCTAATAAATAAAATCTTTAAAAAAAAAAAGCTATTTTAAATGTAACAAAGGACAGAAAGTACTACCACGGGCCACGATCTCAAATGTGGAATTAAGCAAACTAGTGGCCACAGTGGGAGGGGCGGATCAATCCAGTGCAACATCAGGGTCACAGGCCTGGGCGAGCGCTGTCCCAAGGCTGGACAGAAAGACAGCTGACCCACTGCGGGCCCTGCACCAAGAGGGAACAACCACTTAGAGCACGTAACATGCATCCCTGTAAACGCGAAGTCACAGGTCAGGTGGTAATAAGTACAGAACTGCAGAACTTGAGTTCACGGAGACAAAGACAAAAATATAAATACATCGTTTCTCGATCATAATCAAGGATGAGTATCAAGCCTTATGAATTCCCAGCATACCTACAAGTGACACAGAAATAACTTAAAATGCAGTCTTAGTGATGTGCCTTGTTGACCTACTTCTCCCTGTGACAGGAACAATTTAAAGAGACCGAGTAAAATGAATGCATAGCATAGGAAACAGACCCGACGTGTGTTCCTGAAGAATCTCGTGGAGCTCTTTGTGGATCTGCCTGGCGTTTCCCACCCCACCAAACACTCTCGTCAAAAAGCCATGTCTTAGGTAGATTTAACGGGTCACCTACACACCACAAACACGTTGCACTGACTCCAGTTGTAATCTCAACGTGTGTTCTCCGATCAGGGCGCAACCTCTTGTTACCACGTCCCGCAAACACATCATGGGGGCTCTTTTTGCAAGGGGGTTTATTTCTGTGAAAAAGGAGAGGGCTACCTAATTCGAGCTGAGGTTACATGTGTTTGGAGATCTTTTAATTCCACATTCGGAGAGATGTTACTTATTTCAGAAACCGTCACGGCATTGTGAAGTAACTTCTTTCTATTCTAAAACTACCGGTTTTATTGAGAGAGACAAATCACTTCCTGAAAAACTGTAACACACGACAAGGCATTTAGTCCATGACATACGAAGAAAAGCCTTTTTAGCAACAAAAAGGAATTCTAAAATTGCAATAAAACACGAGCACAAAGCGCTGAGAAGGCCATGTCCGTGCTAAGGTCCACCCTTGCGTGGCAGTGGCCGTTTCACTGGGGCTTCACCGTGAACCTTCTCTTCTAGAGAAACAGACCAGGAGGGCTCTTGCGCTTCCCGTGGAGCCTCCATCACCCTCACCAGCCTCAACAGCCCAGAGTCCCGCGGATGGTTACGTTGATCGGGACAGGACCCACGAGCTTGTGCTGACCCAGCCACGGGGCCTGGATGCTTGCTCTGGAGGCAAAGAGATGCCTCTTCCTCTATAAAGGGGAGAGCGTGCAGCTATGGAATCCCATCAGAAAGCCAGAATGTCAACGGAAAATGCCCTTGGGAGGGGGGGCGGAGTGCCAATCTGTGAGGGGACAGAAGCGGGGAGAGCTCTTAGCCCAGGACAACTGGCGAGGCCACTGGGGACGGCGTGTGCCTCGCGACTGAGGAGCTCACACCGAATCCCTCCATCAGCGTGTGCAAGAGCGCAGCCACGTCGTGTGGACACAGCAGTGAACACGTGAAGGCCACACGTGCCGGGCCACACGCGTGAGGCAGGCATGCACACAAGTACCCATGCACGGCGACTGTGCCGGCTGAGGGTGTCAGGCAGGGAACCAGATCGAGGAGCGGACACAGCCGTGGAGCACCACACACTGCCCGGCGCTTCTCACGGAGGAATGCCAACACGCCATGCTACAGAAGAAGCTGGCGAAACTGGTTCTCGAACAAGCTTGTGCAAAGACACCTTGGGTAGAAAAGCAGGACTCTCAGCCGCCTCGCCCCCAGCAGGACCAACAGCAGCTGCGTGCACCTGCCACGTCCTCGTAACTCAGGGCCGCGACGGCCGTCGGGGTTTGCCGATTGCCCCCAGACTGTCCTGAAGGGCTGGGTCTACATCAAAGCAACGCAGTGGCTGACACTTCTGGCAAAAAGAAAAACCACTGGGTGCTTTCGTGCTGAGCATCAGGGCACGCCTCTTCCCAGCAACCACATTAAAACCCGATATCCAGTTAACCAGAAGACCTACTTGTTTGGGGGCATCTGCGGAGGTGACGTGGGCTTCAGCGCCCCAGGGGTCATTAGACTCCAAGGCCACGGTGGGAACAGGAGCGCACCAGCTTCGTCTGGCGCAGGAAGCGAGGCCCTTACAGATAAAGCACTTGCCCTAGCCTGGGGCCGGAAAGACCAATTTGCTTCAACACTCGCCTTCAGAGACGGGATGGAGCTGCCTGGGCCACGGCTCTCTAATGCAGACCTCGCTGCTGGAGGAAGCCGTCACTGACAACGCTAATTATCAGTGTCTGTGGAGGGGGGCCCTCCTCCTGCCTTACTTACCATTTGGCCTCTGTCGTCTGCATCACATTGGCTTGCTGCCCGCATCCTCCACACTCCCACACAGAGCCCTCCGGCGCCCTCCTCCCGCAGGCCGCGGGGTCCCCACGCACGGCTCTCGGCCCCCACAGTCGCGGGCAAGCTCGGCACACACAGGCCCAGGGCTCCTGCCACTGGCACTGACCAGCGCAGGGGCACACAGACTACAGGGTGCACAGCGCCAGGAGGAGAGACCCCGCGCCGCGCGTCACGCTGACGGGGGCTTGGTGACTTAGGTGCGTGCTGGGGGCAGAGGGACGCATTAACATAGTCATTGCTGAGGCCTCGACTCTCTTAATGGGACCTTTGCAAACAGGCTTATCTCAACTTAAACCACACGGTGCTCGGATGTGAAGGAAAGACCATTCTGGGGGCCGGGTGGGAGAGTCTGGTGCGTGAGGCCTCCCAGGCCGGGGGCTCGCGTGCCAGTGGCTGGGGATGCAGCCAAGGCCGAGGTGGCTGGGCTCCCAGGTGCCCCCCCAGGGTCCGCGGCTGGCCCAGGCCCAGTGGCGGGCGGGGTACCTGTGTGGGCCCGCGTGTGGGCCCTGAGGCGGCTGGACTGGTGGAAACGCTTCCCACACTCCACGCAGATGAAGTCTCCTTGGCGGGCCTGCGTCCGGAGCGTCCCTGGGCGGCGGTGGCCGTGGGTGGTGTGCAGGTGGGGCGGTGGCAGGGGTGGGGGCGAGAGGAAAACATCATTAGTCTGTCTAACGGTGTGATGGGACACGACTAGCAGCCGTCCCCCAGGCTCTGCCGACAGCCGGTGTACGCAGGATGGCGAGGGACAAACCACGGGACCTGAAACCCATACCGCGGCCCCAGGGCGGTGCGGGGCCTCAGGGCAACTGGACGCCCTCCCACCATCCACTGCCTGGAGATCGGGGTGGTACCGCGAACACAGCCAGGGGCAGGGACGGGGACGCTGCAGTCTGGCCACCTGTCCCCACTACGCCACTGACACCGCCCGCCTGGCCCCTTACCTGTGTGCCCGCATGCCCTCCGGGGCCCAGACGGGACACCTGGGAATCGGGCTGGGCATAGGCCCTGGTCCCATGTTCCCTTCTGTGAGAACGGGGGTGCAGACGGCCCTCACCTGCGTCCCTCTGAAGAAAGGCCAATGCTCACGTCAGGGGAGCGGCCCCACAGAGGGCCTCCCCCTGAGCCCCATTCTCGCTGCTGGGCTCAACGGTAACTCGACGGAAACACAACACAAAAAAACCAACCAGAAAAAGTTCTGCCCGGAGTAACACATTTTTTTAAATCATGCTCACGGAGCTGAGTGTGTCTGCCCCTAACATCTGATATTTGAATGTAAAAGGCAAATGGAAAGGATGACAAATGGTCTCCATTAAATCAGCTGAAACCAAATTCTTGTCTGAATTCAGAGTGCATCCACAGATCAAAAGAACATGGAATCGCTTCTGCACTGCAGACGTTATGGACATAATCCTCAAAAACGTGTGCGCTGTTAAGGCAGACCTTGTCCCATTTCTCACGGGGCAAGCCTTGAACATGGGTCTTAGAGAAACAACCCAGTCTCATCCTACGAGAACCTTCCCTGGCGATCACTTTGGTCGTGCGGATTCTCCTGGGTGTAAGGGGACGGCTCGCCCATGTGGATTCTAACGATGCCTACACCGGATACCTGCTAAGGATCATGAGAAGCAGCATGGGGTTTGCGTCCTCCCACACTACATCGTTTCAGGACTTTTTTGTAAGGAACTCTATCAGCTGCCCATCTCCCATCCAAGTGGCACAGAAAAACCCAGCACTTCTGCTCAGCCGACTGTATTTCCTCGAATTAAGGATGCATCAGCGTGCACGCATACACACACACACACACACACACACACACACACACTGTCTCCCGTGTGTTTTGCCATATCATTTTCTCTCTACTTTTTAAGAAAAGATCCTTGCCCTTCATGGTCAATAATTGTGCCCAAGCTCCTCCAAAATTCTGAGCTAATCAAAAAGATTATAAACTTCATTTGAATTGAAGACTGCCTGGTGAGCAAAGAGCTCTAACACTCTGACCTAGAAACTAGAGTTGTGTGGGAAAGGAGGCCGAGTGAAAGGCAGGGGAGAGCCTTCCAGAGGCAGGCGCAGACTCTGCTCCTGAGCCCTGCGACGTTAATTTAACCCGATCACGCTGCAACATACATGCCATCTGCAAGGGGGAAAGGAGCCTGGACACCTTCTGCAGGACTCCACACAGAACCAAGCAAAGGAAGCACGCACCCCTCATCATCATCACAATCAGTGTGTCCTTGGTAGAAGTGACTTTGTCAAGTCCCAACAACAGAGACCTTATGTCTTATTCTATCTAGAATAATCTCCTCCTATCATCTTCAAGTTTTTATTCTAAAATCCATATTCTCACCTAACATAGGCTGAACACAAAGTCTGAAAACATACGTAATGTGTTATTTTATTACTATTCCATCAACAGGACAGTCCTATTCTATGGATAGAAGTTTCCAGACTCACCAGCCATGCAGAGAAACCCCAGGGCTTTAAGGGCTGTAGTCTGAGTCCCTCCAGCAAGAGACGGTGGTCACGCCCCAGAACATCCTTTCTCTCTTGGCAGGCTTCCACACCAACATCAATCCGTCAAAACACACGTGGGGAAAAGACCTCTGAGAATTCTCCGCCCTCACGTTGGGAAAGACCCGATGCCTCAGAGGCACCTCCAGAAACCAGGGCTTCTGTGTGAACAATCACAGGCCCTGAAATCAGAGTCACATGGCCCCCCGCAAATGTTCCTCATGTAAACAGATGGCTACTCTTCTTGGAAGATTCTCTTGTGCAGACTTCTGCCTCCCCCACTGCAAGCTGATGCTGGGCAGCACGTTCCCCCGAGGCCTGTGTGGAGGAGTTGAGACCTTTACTCCGCAGGGGACACCCCCAGAGAGGAGGCCCACAGCCAATGCATCAGACCACAGAATGAGAGCCGAACAGCATGGACAGACTCGTAGAGTAAGACAGGCCAAAAACACAACCCGGACTAGAGATGAACTTAACTTCCTAGATTCGTGACGCAAACATCAACTGTGGGGTACACAAAGGCTATGGATGCACGGCAGCCAGTGGAAGACAAAAACCTCAGGAATCTGAGTCACCGGCACATTCAGAAATGTGTCAGTGGCAACGACTTGGGGAGCTGCTCATACTTCCCAGGCTGCAAAAGTGGAAGCAGAGCCTCTACAACAGGAAACATTAATACTCCACTCACCTCTCAGACACTCAGGCCCCAAACCTGCTGGATTTCCTTCCACTACAACACTTGAAGAGCCGTAAGTAAACATTCCAAGAAGGAGAAAGGAACTGGCAAGGGCCCGGTGGCTACAGATGGGACACGTGAGCAGGGCGCAGACCAGCCAAGGCGTTCGGAGAGTCAACAGACCTTCCTGCGAGAGAGCCCAGGCCTGGCCCCAAAGTCAAGACCAGAGCTCAAGGGGGGGCCGCAGAGGGAAGGGCCATGCAGGGGAGCATCCCATCCAACCATGCGACCACCACACGGACACCAGCCGAGGGACCTAGACAAACTGATCCCTTCTTCCCTAAACCCGGGAAACCATGGTTTCTAGAAATGCACTTAATAGTGTATCACAGCCGAAAAGTTTAGAACACTCCCCTTAAGAAACCCAAGTATGCACGAACTTAAACAGCCTAAACACCCTTAAATACACCTAGCTGTATTCCAGTGTATACACGGGCAGAGCCAATAACCCAAGAGGAGAACACATGCATTACGGACGATTTAGCATTTCTCACATTTAAAAGAAAAATATGGGGGCGCCTGGGTGGCTCAGTTGGTTGAGCGACTGCCTTCGGCTCAGGTCATGATCCTGGAGTCCCTGGATCGAGTCCGGCATAGGGCTCCCTCCTCAGCAGGGAGTCTGCTTCTCCCTCTGACCCTCCTCCCTCTCATGCTCTCTGTCTCTCATTCTCTCTCTCTCAAATAAATAAAAAAAAAAAAAAAAAAAGAAAAATATGTAACCTCTCTTAAAAACACACACACAAAACCCTGAGACCATTTAAAATTTTTAAGGAAAAGGACAACATTTCAGGCTACCGTGCACTTCTAATCTGTCATCTGAAATTCTCAAAACCTTACCTTGAGATTCACTTCTCCTTTTTGGGGGGGAAAAGCAAAGACAGCACCGACCTACGGCAGCACGAAGGAAAAGCCACTCACAGGCGGGAACCGGCCGGTGCGCTCTGCGTGACGCGCCCCAGGTCTGGGCGCTGGGCAGAAGCCACTGACACAGCGAGGGGAGCCCCTAGCTCAGGGCGCCCGAGGCCGCGGTCACCGGAAGGAGCAGACAGAGAGGGTCACGGCCGCCGGGAACATGGGCACCCACTGAAACTCGCCCATTGGGCGCCTACAACGTCTCGGCTTTTGCAGCCAAGACAACCCAAACCTAAAGAGATGGATCTGCCATCAGGTCTAAAGGTCAGCCGATAGATCGTTTTTCCGTTTCACAGCAAATAATCTGCGTGATTGGAGAACGTCCCTGAGACGGTGCAAAGCTCACGTAACGTAACTGAAATCTGAAAATGCAAAAACGCGAAGCCACGCACCAGCTGGGTTCTGCCACCTGCGAGGGGCGCGTGCCCAGCTCCACCCCGGCATGGAGCACCTGTGCCCAAAGGGATGGGAGTCGCAGACACAAGGGTGCTCGCTGTGCCATGCAAGCACCTCGGCAAACGGTGTGTCTCAACGACCTCCGGCATCCGCGCCTCTGCTTCCTTCTAGAAAGTTCACAAGAAGCCCTGGCTCTGAGTGAGGAGAAAAAGACGCCAACCTTGAATAAGGACCCCACTGGCAAAACCTCCAAGGCCGTGGCACCCCCGAGTGTTTTCCTAGTCGAAAAACACCTTAGTGTTTCCTCATGAGCCAAAGGTGCCGCTCACCGTGCCAGGACGGCCCCAGCGTGCCCGTGGATCCGGGCAGGTGCCCAAGTCCCCAGAGGCAGCGGGGAACTCAGGGAGACACCTGCCTTCTCGCCAGGCACCCCCGGCCACCGCACATCTCACACACTGTTCACCCACTTCCACCAAACCTTGACCTGTGTTCCCCAAAGTGCTTCAACTTGCTGGAATGTGAGGGGCCGGATCTCAAAGGTCATTTTTGATGGTAACTTACTTTAATGACAGGGGCATGATGAACAATTCCGTTCAAAGAAGGGTAATGAACAGAGAGACACAGCTCCGTCGGGGTTTTCATATGCCTGGTTTTGGTTAATAGCAAATCCTTAGATCTCCTAATGTTCTCTTAAGGGAGAGCTACCCACGATTCACGCTCAAGGACGAGGGCATCCTACCCGGCGTGTGCCGTCCCTGGCAGTTCCTCATCATGCTCACGACGAGGCGTCAATACCCAGACACTGGCAGGAAAGGAAAATGGCCACTAAAGGCTATCTTTTCTGGAATTTGGCACCAGCCAGTCCCCAACTTTGTATGGTACATTCATACTCTGCACGGTTTGCTTACTAATGCCAGTGAACTATGTATTTTTAAATTACATATGTACAAAAATAAAACAGTCACTTCAAATAACCATTCCTGCCTTTTGAGAGAAAAGGGACAATGAACATCTACTGATTCTATGTTTAAAATGACAAAGGAAGAGGCACCCGGCTGGCTCAGTCGGTAGAGCCTGATCACGGGGTCACGAGTTCAAGTCCCATGCTGGGCAAAGAGCTTCCTTAAAAAATAAAAAATAAAAACAAAAAGACAAAGGACATGAGAGGCATCAAGGCTGCCTGCTCCTGTCAAATTTCAGCAATGTCTGAATTAACATCACCAGGAGGGAAGCCCCCGCAGGGCCGGCAGCTTCATGCCCCCGGCACCAGGCACCTGCGCCCTAGAAGGCAGAGCTGTGGGGGCCGGAGAGGGGTGCATCTGCCCCACCCTCTCTGTTCTGCGTTCGGACGCACAGCCATGGGCCAGGCAGCCGCCCGACCCCCGGAGGAGAGGCTCCTCCGTGCGGCCCGCCAAGGACGATCACGCCCGCACTCACGTGGGCGGGCAGGGAGGGGCCCGCTCGTCTTACCTCTGTGCTCTAGTGCAGGACCGTTGGCACCCCAGCTCTGGTAGAGAGAAGCAAAGTCCTTTGGAATGTACGTCTTGAAGATATTGAGGATGTCCAGCCGCTTCTCGTGGCCGTCAGACGCGGGCTTGCTGGCGTGCAGGGCGGGCTGGGCCTGCAGGGCTGCGTGCCCCCTGGGGCCCGCTCCACAGCTAGCCAGCGGCCGCAGCTCGGGGCCAGCCTTGGAGGGGGGCTCGCGGGGAGGTAGAGGGGGGCCCCCGTCGCCTTTCACCTGTGGCTGACCCTGAGGCTGGGGGCTGAATTTGGCTTTTAGGGGGTCCGGGGCACTGTGCTTATTTGGGGGGCCGAGGCTGGCCCCCGCCGGAGGCGTGACGTACTTGTCCCCTGGCCTGTTACTGGTCGGGGGCTGGGTGCCTGCCCGGGCAATGACGGAGGGCGTGGGGGTGGCACTTCGGCTGAAGCCACCGCCGCCCGCCGCGGGCCCCGGTCTGGGGCTGGCCTCCTGCCTGGGCTTCGGCAGGGGCAGCTGCGTGGGGCCGCCGTGCGGCTCAGGGCCGTGGCCGGGTTTGGTCTGCCGGGGCCCGTCGGGGCCGGCCACCCAAAGCGCACAGGGGCCTCCGGAATGGCCCTCCTTGCTCTTCGGCACGCTAGTGGCTTTCGGGGTCACGCCCAGGGGCGAGGGGCTGCCTTTGGGCCCCGGCGCCCCTCCCGGCACCTGAGTGCGCGTGAACCGAGCGATGGGCAGAGGCTGGCACTCTTTGCCCCCGAGGGCAGGCGGGGGGCCCGTGCGTCCGCTCCGGGCAAGGAAAACCAAGTTGTTTCTGATGCTTTTGTAACCGTTGGGCTGAATCCACTGGGGGGCCATGGAGTTGCAGCTGACCCTGTGCCAGATCCGCTTGTGCATCCACAGGACCTCGGGGTAGTACGTCTTGTGGCTGCAGTAAGGACAGGGGTGAACGGCCAGTGCAGCCTGCAGGGACGAGGCCAGTTCCTTGTGGCTGGGGTCATCCCGGCTCGACCGCTCGCTGAGGTCCAGCGGGACCAGGTCTGGGGCCGGCACCTTCCTTCCCCCCACAGCGTGCTCCCTCGTGTGCAAATCAGATAGCTTCTCCTTCAGGGGGTGAGCCGGGCTCGCGGACAAGAGCTGCAGGCCTGCTCCTTCCGGAAAAGTCTGAAGCGAATGTGAAGGGAAGTCTGCGGTGTCCCTGGAGATGGAGACCTCCTGCTTCGGGTGAAATGCAGGCGTCTTGATGTCCACGGAAAACCTGGGCGGCTCTGCTCTCTTGGAAGCATCTCGGCTCCTGTTTTCGAGCACGGACACGGAAGCTGCGCTCCCCGCTCTGGGCTCCCCGGGGCCTGCGGCCGACACGTTACTCCCAGGCGCGTGACTCTGGTCTCCATTGGAGAGCACAGTCGATGCCACCTCTTCAGAAAAGCAGAAGCGGAGTGGCTTTCCCCCTGGAGGATCAGAATGTAAAACGTGACGTTACCATTTCTCATCAGGACAGAACGAGACACAGTAGCACACCCAAGGCACTGTGGCCCCGCGCGCAGGGTGCGCGGGTCCTCGGGAAACAACGGGCTGCTCCCCACAACGCTCTCGACAGTGGGCCAGATTTAAGGGCAAAAGGATGGTATCTGGGGTGGGGTTGGTTTCTTCAGTTGATTAACTCAGTAGATCGTCAGGAGAAATAAAATCTAGCTGCCTGTAACTACGCAGTTACTCGTTAACAGAGGGTAACCAGTTATACCAAACACCAAGAAATACCTGCTCTGTACTAGCACGAGGCTTCCCACGACTCTCAGGGAACTCTCTAAATGCAGTCACGGTTAGGGGTCCCGGGGACGTAAGGCAAGGAGACCCAGAGACGCTGAGAGGCAGCCCGTGGTCACACGAGGCTGGGCCTGAAAATGGCTTACTTTGCCCGGGGGATCCTGTGGCTGCCCCAGAAATGTCCGGGCTATAGGTCGACTTCAGACGGATCCAGAACGGTCCCTAATGACTCTCTCTCTTAAGGTCCACTGTTACAGTCCAAAAGGCTTGACAACTGAAGTTTCCCTTCAGAGGCATGAGAAGGAAGGGTAAGTGAGGCCACTCATCCCCACCTTTCCCCGGAGGGATGCCCGGGACGGGGACCCTAAACTCTCTGCCCCTGGAGTTCCCGCCTGCAGTGCTCCCGCAAGACAGGCAGCCTGGGTGTGCCCAGATGCCCTGGCACAGGGAGGCCCGCCTCTTCCCAAACCAGGCTGCATGGAGGGCATCAGTGGCAGGTGGGAGCGGGGCTCCATGCCCTTCAGACTGACATGCTAAAGCCTCTGCAGAGCGAGACCAGACTACACCCCAAGGGGATTCAACACAACTTGAGAGAAACTCCATTTTACATTTATTTGCACTGATGACTTTGGGTAGAGTGAGCTCAACATCTGGAAGGTGTACAAATGTTTCTGGATATCTCAAAACTTTCCAAACTACAGAACACAAGTTCACATCGTGGACACGACAGTGAATGCCACCTGTCACCGATGCAATGGGTTAAAATGTCAGGTGCCCACTTATGGCAAGGCCCAATATCGCTGGTCTTTATTTAAGAATATTTACAGACTTAAACATTTGCAGTGGAATGTAGGTATCTATTTACAAAAAATGTTCTTTAAAAATTTTCTAAGTATATTTTCTGGAGTTAAGGCTCAGGAATCCCATCAAATTGGTATTTTTTTTAAATGTATTCCAAAGGGATCTTCATGGAAGCAGGAAGGCATCCTTCACAGAATGCGTTTTGACAGAGATCAGAAGGAGCAGAGTAACCAATGAGCCGTATCAATTAGTAGGTAGTTAATGAGCCACTCCTATGCAATTTTAAAGGATTATGTCCCACATAAAACAGGTGACCAGTACGTAGTGATGAGCAGGATGGGTGAGGAGATAAGACGACGCAGGAGGGATAAATGTTCAGATTCCTGTCAGCACAAAATGCTAACACGTGATCCACTTTGGGGATGTCTGCCTGTCCTGAATATCATGTCCTGTTCCCCGGAAGGCACACTGAGCAGCCCCGGGAATCTCTGCTGATTAAAGGGCACTTAACCTGGGACTAAACGTGCAGAAAACTCGTGGCCTTTGTTCAATTCCCACTGATGCTCAGAATGTCAAAGTCACTTTCAAATGTTCAAAGAGAGAAACTCCAGGGGCTGGGGGCCCTAGTTTTTCCTGTATTAAAGGAATACGGATTTATGAAAACACATGCCAGAGACTATGAGCTGAATCCCAAAGTTGAAAAAGAGGACAATGTAACTTGACACTGTACATCTGTGGGGGTTTCAAAGCACATCTGTCCAAGTCCCCACATTTTATGCTCCCAGAAAGGATGATAAAACATCACAGCAGAACTTCCAATACCTCTGACCAAGACACTAAATCATGAGACGCCTGCGACCTGCACTCGGTCCCTGAAGCCATCGATGGGGGCGGGGACAAAGCTGGTGTCACAGGAAACCTGTCGTGAGAAAAACGAGGCCCTCCTTCCCAATGGCCGTCTGACTCTGGGAGGAC
>NW_023270854.1:2820297-2837614 GCF_011800145.1 Mirounga leonina | reverse complement strand
GACTCCGGGAGGACCGTTCGGAACGAGGGACACGGACAATCTGATGCTGAAGGAGGGGACAGGGGAGCATCTGAGGAACCAGGCGCTTCTTCAGACCAGGAGCCCATAGCTCTCAGCCCCGGGCGCCCCTTTCCTTCGTGAGGGTCCCCACTACGGGTCTGATGAACCCCAGGTCACCGCAGAGAAGCACCGAGCCAGCCCGCGGCCCTGGCACCTCCAGCCCACCCCACGAAGCCAGCGGGGTCACTCAAGGCTGCCAAGCTTCAGGGATTCCAGGCCAAAGCAGGTGCAGAGGGGCCACCCTGGAGCCCCATGCTCCCGGCTTCCAGAGTACCATCTCCGACTACGTTGACGAGGGCAAGTCACCTACATGGTGGGCTTCCCACGGGCCACACCCACCGGGCTCGAGGGGCACCCACACTTCCCCAGCCACCTGCTCCGTGAGCCACGCCCTCGGGGGCAGCCTGCACCAAGCACTTTATGAGGCTTCACCAAAGGGCTGCGTGCTCTGAGTGCGGGGCCTGATGTATTTCCCGTAGACAGCGGCGTGTAACCCTGACCACGAGGCTAGGCGGAGTGTCTGCAGAGGACAGTCTCCGAGAGGCGCCGTGGCCATGACATCCAGCCACAGCGTGCTGACCTTCGTGAGGCACGTGCCTGGTGCAGAGCAGCTGGATCCGCGCGGCCCCGGGAGGCCTGCCTCACTCACCACCCAATACCTGTACTTCGCGTACCCTGAGACAGGGTAATCGCGGCCACACACACACACGTGTGCACACGGGGGCGCACATGCGAACACACGCATGCACATGGAAACAGGCACAGGGGCACGCACATGCGAACTCATGTATGTGTGCATGTGAAAACATGCCCACGTGTGTACACGCTGATGTAAGCATGTGAACACGTGTGCATGTATGTGAAACCATTCACTAGTACCTATTACCGCCTCTTCTCTCTTCCTCTGTCAATTAAGAACCCACAACTGAAAAGCAGACCTCTGTGTTGTTACCCCGCGGAGACAAGCGGGCCCTGGAAACGGCCCCGTGGATCCGAGGACCCGGGTTCTGTCCTGGCCCTGATGCAGGGGATGCTCGCCAGGGCCGCGGGATGCAGTGCATTCCCACTCCTGCACTCGGGCTCTCCAACTCACGCTCTCACGCGCTGTTTCTCACATTCTCTACACCAGGTGCTTGGCTGAGCTGCTGCTGGGCCCAGGTGCCTCAAGGAAGGATGCGTTCCACTCTCCCCGACTCCATACTTGCTGCATCACGGCCGTTACGGATCCCTGTGAATAACGACTATAACGTGTGTAATCCCACACATGGCCAAGGGTTCTCTTGCCGCCCTGCTCGGACCCTGCAGGCTCTGGGGACACAGGGCAGGGCTGCCAGGGGACCCAGAGCCCCGCATGCGCCGGAACTGTGGACCCATGTGCAGCCAAGTCCAGCACGTCCCACGCTGGGCTCCCCGACAGCAAGTGCACAACATGGGCAACCGCAAACACTGCGTTCAGTGCCAGCCTCCTCATACTTCGGGCTGACGGGAAAAATGAGGGGGGCTGTCTTAAAGGTTAAGAAAGGGTCAAACTTCCAAGCTATTAAAATTTCACAAGAAGGGGGCGCCTGGGTGGCTCAGTCGTTAAGCGTCTGCCTTCGGCTCAGGTCATGATCCCAGGGTCCCGGGATCGAGTCCCACATCGGGCTCCCTGCTCGGCGGGAAGCCTGCTTCTCCCGCTCCCACTCCCCCTGCTTGTGTTCCCTCTCTCGCTGTGTCTCTCTCTGTCAAATAAGTAAATAAAATCTTTAAAAAAAAAAAAAATTCACAAGAAAGAAAGTCTAAGATCCATCACTGAGATTCTTTAGTTAAAAAAAAAGAAGTTGGCGACGCAGCCCTAATTCTAAGGAGTCTTGGAAACAGAACTTTCCTCCGCCCAAACCCAAAATGACTTTACCGGAACCACCACCACGAGGTCCTTCAACAACTGTACTGCAGTTTCTTGCAAGGACTTTCTCTAATTTTTTCCAAGTTATTATTCCCTTTTTAACAGAAAAATTCAAAGTTGAACTTCTTCGTATTTTCCACTGTGACCGTCGCCCACATGTGACGAACACCTTTACTACCCTTCCATCCTTCCAGCGGCTGGAGCTCAGCGGCAACGCTGGTCGGGCAGCAGCGCCCTTCTTTCTCCGGACGAAGGACAGAGCACCGAGGCCGGGCGGCGGCCGTGCCGCGGATTCTCACCGGGCTCCCGGCCCAGGCTGTCTGCTGGGGGGCCCTGCCTTCTGAGAACAGAGCCCCCGCCCGCACAGCCGGCTCCTGGGAGGGGACGGGGCCTGTGGTGGGGCTCCGCTCCTGGGCGGGCGGGCGGGGCGCCTACGGAGCCAGAAGAGACCCAGCAGGACCTCCATCCGCCTGCAGCGCGCTCAGCTCGGCCACACCTGTCAAGAACGTGTCCTTCTCCAGGCCCTCCACCCCCATGACAGAAGACGGAGGCCCCAGCGCACCACACCTGCACAGCGACGCTTAAACACCCTCACCCTCCACCCCCGCACGTCCCTGGGACCTCACTGCACTCCTCAGCCGCGGAGGCGGTCTGCGGAAACCTTAACACCATCAAAACGGATTTTGTAACTGACCTGCTAAGATTAAGTAAATTCTGGACGCCTTGGTGTTTTTGTTTATAAAATAGGAGGTGTTTCAAAATATTTTATCTCAGGTTTGGCAAAAAAAAGCCACCCAGCACCATAACAGCCCATGGACTGTCCAGCACGATTCCCTCTGTGGCGAGGCTTACAGCCCTGGCCACTCGGCGCATGGGCCTGGCCTCAGCTGACAGTCCGGGGACCAGGCGATGCGAGGCTGCGTCGAGGACTCTGAGCTGCACTGTGAGCTGAAACAATGCCCCTGCTCAGGACCGACAGGGATGAAGGATGCTACAGTGTCTGTGCTCCCACCATCATTTCTACCAGGGGCCTCGATGAAGAAATGGGACTAGACCAGTTTATCAGATCTGAGACTGACACTCAGCCAAAACCTTTAGCAACAGAACAAAGACTCAAAGGTTTTCAACAAGATGGAACAAAGGCTGAAAAATAACAAGAAATCCCAGGAGGAAAAACAGAAAGCACAGGAAGTGAAAGGTCTGGCTTAAGAGCTATGCTGGGAAAGACTCCAGGGTCCTAGGGGACCACAAGCCCAGTGTGTTA
This sequence comes from Mirounga leonina, assembly GCF_011800145.1. Classification (NCBI taxonomy): domain Eukaryota; kingdom Metazoa; phylum Chordata; class Mammalia; order Carnivora; family Phocidae; genus Mirounga; species Mirounga leonina. The sequence continues at coordinate 2,834,405 of NW_023270854.1, read as the reverse complement.
GATCAAGAAAGCATCCTCAGGCAGACATCTAGCTGGAACAGCCCAGCCCCGGCTCTGAGCCACACACCAAGAAGAAAGAAGATGAATGGGAGCATGTCCAGAACAGGCCTACTGGGGGGAGGTTTCTGGAAACTGAGCAATATGAACAAGGCTTGCAGGATCTTGGACTCTTCTACCTAGAAACGTGGGCTGGTGGCTGCGCTGCCCCGAACCTTGACATTCACTCAGTATAGGATGAACGAAGGAAAGATTTATTCAAAGGCAGCATTCTGTCTGCACACTAGAATCACCCGTAATAACACGGACCATCACTGGCAAGAAATCCCCAAGCCCAGACCAAGAGCCAGCCTTTCAGGGGAGGAGCCTTTTCTACAAAAACCTCGGGGTGATTCAAACTGTGGCCAAGACTGAAGAGCAGTGGGGTCAACACAGGACGAACACCTGTGAGTCACAGAGGACCTGGCCGCAGGGGAGGCCGAGGTGGACGTGCCGCCACTCCTCCCGGGGACAGGCATGCAGAAGCCTACGTCAGCTCCCAGGCCACCTGCCCCCGGCCCCGAGGCTCCGAGGGACCTCAAGCTGCTGGTGTCATGTGCGTCTCCAGTACCCTCACTTCTCCATGCGAGCCCCTTTTCTGCACAGGTACATGGGAGGTTAAGGGGAGAGCATCACCTTGTAAAAAATGCTTTGTCGCTGTGTGATTTATAACTTGAACACTAGCACTGAGGATTTCTCCCAGGAGCAGCCATGCAGCGCGCACTCAGTAACGGGGGAGTGCCCCGGGGACGTGGCGTCTGGGGGGCGGGTCGCTGTGATGGGGCCTATTTCTAGCCCAGGTCTCCTACAGTCGCTCACCCGCGAGCATGGGCCCCTGTAGGCTCCTCTGTCTGCTAGAGGACTCTGGCTGTTTGCCTCTCTTTCCAGGGTCGTTATAATTTCTCACCTCCCCACTCTTCTGGTTCAAACAGAACACAAAACAAACTCCTCGCTAAGCACAAAACCAGGAACACCCTTCCGTACGGGAGGCCTCCCTCTGTCCAAAACACCGCAATGGACGCTTCACGGGGAAGCTCTGGTCCCTGCCAGCAGCTGTGTGCTGAGAGGCATCGGCAGATCTCCCGCAGACTGACTTGCCCCCATTATCCGCGGACGTGCGGCCGGTCTCCCCCATGTCTCACCCGGTGAGCTAGGCTGTGAACACAGAGGACTGATTCGGATTCCAGCATCGGCGGATCTTACGGGACGTTATCAGCGACCACCGTCTGTAACGGACGCCCAGGAGACGGTGGGAGTACGGCTGGTCTGTCCACTAGCTCTGCGTCACTGCCCCACCTCAGCAGCCTTCCCACAGAGCCAAGTCGCTCGTGTCCGGGGCCCGCCGGTGGCCAGGCCGGCTCCTCACTGCCCGCCAGGCCGGGACTGTGGGTGCGGGGAGCGGGTGGCGCCAAGCACACGGCAGGAACACTCTCGGGTCACGGCAGACCGTGTGTGATCCTTTGCCCTGTGTCCCCATGAAAATGAGGAGCTGGACAGAAAAGCAGAGGGTAAGGAGCTCCAGGGTCAAGAGGAGACAAAACTGCAAGACCGCGGGGAACAGGTTTTGAATCTCTTGGTCAACAAGGCTCTGGGGGTCACGCGGCTCTTCAACCAGAAACCGGCATTCAACAGGTTAAAAGTAGGCTCCAGGGAAAGCAAGATAAGAAAGCTCCCTGGGGGGCCATGGAGCATGGGGAGACCCTGCAGGCCTAAGCAGAGAGGCGGTGGTGCCCGGAGGGAGTGCTGATCCACACCTGGCCACCGTCCAACCACCACACTTTCCCCCTAACGGAGCTACGGGCCATTTGGGGGAACTGAGACTCTATTCCAGGTTTGTGTGTCTCAAGCTTTCCTCCCTTTCTTTTACACTCTTCTGCCCTAAAAAAACATGCGAATGAGCACCTGGTCACCTAAGGTGTGGCAGGAATATTTTACAATGTATGTAACAAAGTCACTGAAATGGTCTGCAGAACACCTCCTTGGGCCGTAATGGAGCAAACGTTTGACCATGAGAACGGAGTTCGCCTCATCCAGCACGTCCACTGACCAGCGGGGTGGGCTTCCCACACGCCAACAGCCCCCGCCCCCCCACAGGCCCCAGGAATTCACCAGGCTCCGCTCTGTCCCCAAGGAGCACCTCCCAGACCTCCCTCCCTAAAATAACAGCCCCCTCGCACACCCCTTCCCGCCACGTGCTCGGTTTCCCTGGCATCTGTCTTCCTCCGAGCCGGGTGTGGGCATGTGTCCTCTCTGCCTCTCCCCAAAAGGATCTGAGCTCCAAAAACACAAACCAGGTTTTATGAAAGTACTGTTATCACCAGCATCTAGGGCCTGTGGCACGAGGCAGACGTTCCATGAACGCACGCTGAATTAACGAACGAATAAAACAAGCCATTTAACGTCTAGTCATATGTATGGAGACTGAGCACAGGAAAGCACCCCGAAAAGTACGAAGTGCAATATGAATTAGTCAATTCAGCACATACTTCTCACGGGCTTGTAGAGATGAAAAGTAAACCCTGTGTCGTGTGGGCAGTCGCGAGGCCTCGCGGTCCTAGCAACGAGCAGCAAAACCGCCAACCTAGTTACCGACCTAGTTACCAACCTAGTTACCAAGCACGTGTCCTGGAAATACGGCAAGTGTAGTGAATGCGCAGTTACGGGAGCGGGCGCAGGCACGGTGGCTTCCCCAGTGTAAGACGACAGGATCCCCACGCTGCTCAGAACTGGAGACTTCTAAGGTGACCCACCCTCTGGAATTCCTCGGTCCATGAACAAAATCAGACACCTGCTCGGATGTTACGAGGAAAGGTCCGGCTGGGGCAATATCCTTTGTCTCGCTAAAACATAAGGACTTCCTATTATTAAGGCCGTCTTCCCACTGCCAAGCTCCCACAGACCTGAGAACCGAACTTTGATTTTTAACACGGGCCGAGACCTAACTCAGGCTGTGTTCTACCATGAACTCTGCCAGTGTCCTCAATCGGGCCAGGTGACGCCGACCCATCCGTACTCGGGCTGTGAGGGCAAACTACTGAACCCACCAATTACTCCACCTCTGCTATTCCCAAAGACTGCCTCTTTTGAAAAATGAACAAGATTTCTGTAATGAACATGAGCTGAATATGGAAAAAAAATTATTTTTCTACTTTCCGGTTAAGACCGGGGCACCATGCAGACACACAGCCCGCAGAGTGAAGTGCAGGATGGAAATGCACTCAGAGGAAAGGGGTCTGAGATGCTCTACCTCAGGAGGGGGTCGGCGGGCTGCCTCCTGGCTGTGTCTTGAGCATCTGCCGGAGGAGAAGCAGATACCACGCGGGGAAAGCTCGGCGTGGCCTCTCCTAGGGCAGAACTCTATTTAGGTTGGGTGCGCTCGGGGTAAAGCATGGGGCCTCACATGAGTGGCAAGTTTCGAGAACTGTTCATACTGAACCCAAATGCTCTCAAATCACGCAATTCTAGAAGAGGATCTTTCTCTCCAAGATAGGAAGCACGAGCACACGGTGATAAAGGAAAATTAAAAATGACCTCACGGTAATGCCATCACCAGTGACGGATCTACCCTGGCCAGCTGCGGCAGATGATGAGGACCACCCAGCGCACCCCCAGGTCCGCGTGCTGTGGCCGCGCAGTCCATGCGTCCTCCTGCCACGGCCCCACGGCAGCCGGCTCCTCCCCAGCGCGTCCCGGGGCGCAGGAAGAGGCACCTTCTCCGGGGCCCTCCTCCCACCCGCGGGGAGCCCTGTGCAACCCAAGTACGGGATTCGATCAGCAGCCCCATGCTCTTAATTAAAATCCAGACGTAATATTTCAGTGATGACCCCAAACGGTGGCTGCGCCCGGGCTGACGGCAAACTGCACATTCAGATAATTGGCTGGCCCATCCCAGCAGCTGTGACTTCGGAGGGTCCTCACACCTCTTCCTACTTGCGCCTCTTTACTGAAAAGAAAAAATCTACAAATAATTCCACAGAGGTGTATGGGGGAAGTGTGGGTAATCGAGACAGAAAATAGCTTCTATCCTAAACCATACTAGTGATCTGAGCTTTATATGGCACATACAATAACCCTCCTACAAAGATAAAATACCCCAACTACTACAAGCCTAAAGAAGTCTATTAACTGAGAACTACTGTATGAAAAATAAGTCTAGGGGCGCCTGGGTGGCTCAGTGGGTTAACCATCTGCCTTCAGCTCACGTCATGATCTCAGGGGATCCCGTCCCCCATCGGGCTCCCTGCTCGCTGGGGAGTCTGCTTCTCCCTCTGTCCCTCCCCCTCCACTCGTGTACGTGTGTGCTCTCGTGCGTATGCATGTGTGTCTCAAATTTAAAAAATCTTTTTAAAAAAAAGGAAAAAAATAACTAACATTTCAGCAGTTAATTTCAGTATTTGTGAATTTCCAGTAACTTTTATAATAAATATCACCAGTTACAAATGTGTGATATTTGATGTGATAGCAAAAACATTACAGTGTTTAAATAATGTTTCTCAGCAGATTCTTCTCTTACCATCTTTTTACCTGTCTTAACAGGACAACTGGTAACCAAAAACAGGCCAGAGTAAAGGTAAGATGGGAGCCACCAGGCATCGAAGTTTAGCCGAAGCCTGGGAGTTCCTCAGACAACTGACATGCAAGACATTAACAGAGAGAAAACAGCACACATGTCTGCAAAAAAAAAAAAAAAAAAAGAGCCCCTGGAAAGATGTTTCAATGAGAAAAAGCTCAGAAACAGGAACACTGATTCTCAAAGAAAAGTGATGGAGATGTAGCACTTGGCTGGAGAGGAGATACAGAAGCATTATTGCTGTAAGAGGTTTTGGATAGGACGTAGAAAATGCTCAAGAGAAGTTTCGGCCGTATTAACCATGGGGCTTTTCAATTAAGACACACAACTCAGGCGTTCGGTGCAAGTGAAGCTAAGGAATCACAGGAAAACAGTCATGGGCTGGTTTAACCTGGAAGCTCTTCTTCCCGAAAACGAAGGGAAAATAACCAAGAGCCAAAGACACAGCTGGAATGTGCCGTCCGCACAGGGACGCAGGAGGGCAGGGGAACAGTGGGGAACAGCGGGGCCAAGGCCGCGTGACCAAACACGGAGACTGGGAGCCCGTCCGGGACCCGGACCCCAGCACTGAACACAGAGCACCAGCGTGGTTCCCTCCACGCGTCCTGAGACCACAGCCTCTGGTGTCCATGAACAATAATGCAAACCACTTCCAATGGTCCGCTATCTAGCAAGTTTAGTCCTGTGGCCAGGAAAACTTCTCTTAGGTGTTCTAAAGCTCTCTCATGTACATCATTACACACGCAATGTGAACTACAAAAAGAAGAAAGCCTAAATGATAAGGAAAGTGCCAGGAACTAAAATAATGGGTGACAGCTAAATAATATTTTCAAATTTTTATAAATGAATGTGTATTTTATTCCCCAAGTTGCTCCTGCTACCTTCTCTGTGTGACTGAGTACAATACATGAGTTTTCATTTTATTTCTTTAAAGATTTTATGTATTTGAGAGACAGCGCGAGAGGGAACACAAGCAGGGGCAGTGGGAGAGGGAGAAGCAGGCTTCCTGCCGAGCAGGGAGCCCGATGCGGGGCTCAATCCCCTGAGATCATGACCTGAGCCGAAGGCAGACGCTTAACCAACTCAGTCACCCAAGTCCCCTCAAGTTTTCATTTTAAATAATTGATCTATTAACATAAACAAACAACTTGTAAAACAAAGTTATTTGCATTAATAGAAAAATAGGCAAGAATCTTCACACTTTGGAAGCCATATTTTGATTTCTGAAGAAAAGGGGTTACAAGTTAAATATTGGATTCCTGACTGAACAAATTAACCAGCTTATACAAGAAAACCTAAAGCTTAAAATCTGGGAAAGAACTTTTTCAAGAATTTTCCCAAAACCAGGTTTTAAAGGTTAATCAGACATCTTAAGTCTCCACAGAGCTTCAGCTCCTAACCAGCAGTCTGTCCCACCATAAGCTCAATCACATTCTCGAAATCTAGAACTCACTACCTGCTTCCTGACTCAACCATGAAAACACATCACCCCAGGGCCTGCTGTGTTTTAAAAAAAAAATCCCAGGGGTGCCTGGGTGACTCAGTCGGTTAAGCGTCTGCCTTCAGCTCGGGTCGAGGTCCCAGGGTCCTGGGATCGAGCCCAGTGTCAGGCTCCCTGCTCGGCGGGGAGCCTGCTTCTCTCTCCCTCTGCCTGCCGCTCTGTCTACTTGTGCTCTCTGTCAGATAAATAAATAAAATCTTAAAAAAAATAAAATAAAATAAATAAAAATCCCATCCTTGCTGAAGCAAACAGAATCCAAGTCTACTTCCATAGCCGCTATCCATTTTACACGCCCTCCTTCACCTCCAAAATCTAACCGCAAACAACTCAACCATTTGAAAAAACGCACCCAAATGCAAAAAGAAATCATGAAACAAAAGTTTACAAACCATGCTCTGCACGGCGACAAACATTTCCATTTGACACAATCAGAAGGAAAGTAAATCAAATCTTCCAAGAACGGTCAAGTAACTGCTGGAAAGAAGGTCCTTCCACCACTTTTGGATTTCAGGACGTCACCATAGGAGTGGAGAGGGAGGAAAGGGGCAGGACAGCTCGGCACCGGGTGCCTCTTCCCCGTCACCCCCGGCGGTCCTCCTTGCTCACGGGACGGAGTCTAGAACCAAGAAGGCACCTAACTTCAACCACCTGCTTTCTCTTTCACAAGAAGTGTTTCAGGACATCAGGAACGAGTAAGATTTGAGAAGGAGCATAAAACCCAAATTCTGTGTATTTACAAATAAATTATAATGATTTTTTTTAAAAAAAAAATCAGATTATCGGGCGCCTGGGTGGCTCAGTCGGTTAAGCGACTGCCTTCGGCTCAGGTCATGATCCTGGAGTCCCGGGATCGAGGCCCGCATCGGGCTCCCTGCTCGGCGGGGAGTCTGCTTCTCCCTCTGACCCTCCCCCCTCTCATGCTCTCTCTATCTCATTCTCTCTCAAATGAATAAATAAAATCTTTAATAAATAAATAAATAAATAAATAAATAGATAGATAAAAAATCAGATTATCTATCGGTATAGTCTTCAGAGCTACAACCAGGTACGTGCCCGACTTGCAGAACAGGGTCCGTGCTCCCAGCCTTGGGGAAGACGGCTTTCCCTCCAGCAGCTGCTTCAGGCCGCCAGGCGCCGTGCGGGCCATCCGCCACTAGATGGCACCTGCTCACAATCTACGACCCCAACGCTCCTGCCCAGCTACCTGTGTGGTCCCTGGACTTCAGAAATGGGACTGAAGAGGTATCGACTTTTAAACAACACAATTTATTAGCAAAAGATGCACACCAGGAACGTGCTTTAAACTCTGGTCAACACAATCGTGCCCATTTCTCCTGAAAGGGCTAAATCAGCATTTGAAACTAGCTCATCAATAGGTCTTTAAGCATCTTACACTGTTTGTGTGTTTGTTCATCAATACTTCCAGAAGGTTAAAATGCAGAGGTCTTTAAACTAATGATGCATTTGAATTATCTGGCAAACATGAAGTCAGAAGAAGTAACATCTCTCTATGCATTAGACTTTGGGGGACTGTACCTTCAAATGTCCAACTTGCTGAAAGTTAATGATCGAGCAGTTGATTTAAACTACTTCGATACTTCAGTAAATGACTTGGAAACTTTCATCAGCAGGTATTTTCACCTTGACTTCAAAGCAGTTCCTTTCAAAGTTAAAACAGAGGCAGTTTCTAGGGCCGTGGGCGCCATATCCCGTCTAAGAAGGTGGGCCTGGATCCTTGTCCCTCTAGACTCAGGTCTGAAGGCCGAGTTCTAGTTGCAAGGCCGCCGTATCTACTAGGGAAAACTCCGTCCTCCAGTGTACCCCAGCTCGGGCAACAGCCCCTCATTCAACAAGTAAGGTCTGCACATCTGTATGTGTCCCACATTCTGCTCTGAGTAGGATACAAGTTACCAGCCTCAGGTCCTTGAGTTAGAAAACCAGGAACAGTCATTTAAGACTGTGTGTAGGAAGTAGGTGATAAACTGAAAGCATTTCCACAGTTGGTCCTTCCCTTAGTTGGGTCCCCGGATGGGGCCATCCTGCACTTGCCCAGGTGACCGAACACGCAGCACCTCAGGAGAATCGTGACTGCACCCCATGCCCTGTGGGACTGGCGCAAAGCCGCCACGCTTCTGGACGTTCCAGACCCACCCTCACTTTCGAAGAGCAGGAGGACCCAACCGGGGCCGTGTGGGGCAACCACATGCAGGGCCGGGTTCGGGGGACTGGCTCTGGGGGGCTGGGGGGCAGTTGCCACAGACATCTGGAAAGACGGGCACATGTCAAAGGGGAGCACCCTGTACACATGGTGGGCAGGATTTCCTATGTCCTTCCACAAACAGAATACTGTGTATGTCAAAATTAAAATCACTTCCATTCTTTGAGTCATGTCCTACGTATCTTCTGATGAGACGCATCGCTTAGCTCTGGGGGTGGCTTTTTCTGAGCACTTGCCAGGATTCACCATCTAAATGCCCACAAAGTTAAAACATCACTATTTCATGAAGCTAAATATATAAAATAAATATCAAGCATTCCTTCTCTTGCAGCTCTAGTTGATTCCTGACACAGATGGTCCTGGTCTAGGATGAAGCGTGAACCACAAAGCCATGAGGGGAGAGGCGGCCGCTGAGAAAGTTAACTAAGCTGGCCAGAGCCTGTGTGGCCGGAGGTCTTGTCCACACCAGGACGCTGCAAGGGTGATCTTACAGCCTTCTACGGTTACAAATGCATAAATGAGTATGAAACACATACAGACTTCCTATCTCATGCGAAGAGTTCCAACCGTTATATAAATATTAAATCTCAACAGTTCCACTCCACCAAGATACTTAGTGGGAAGAACTGTTTTATGTTTCACTTAATAATTTAAGCAGCTCTTCCCAAATCACATCACTAAATTTCCTCTGGAATCTCAGGCAGGCTGCCTAAACCACATTATGAGTTGTGACCATGGGGTTGTAATTAGAATGTTCTTCGTTAAAATGCAAAAGGAAAAAAAGAGCTCACGGACATTCCTCCTTCATGAACTTCTCTATCCCTTACTTTTCATTTTTTCTCCTGTTTTGATAAATAGGCAGTAACTACGCCCCCCTTCCTGTGGATCTTCAGTTTTGCTCCGAAATGACGGCTTACGTCAACCTCCCCAGTTTTTAGAAAGTCAAGACAGAGAGAGTCACAAGCCTGATGGAACAATGCCGCTCAGAGGATCTCGGAAAAGCCCCGATTACTTCATGTATTTTCTCAGCCATTTCAGTCATATTGCTATTCTGAGAGAGAGGTGGAAAATAGGATTTCTGAGGTTGTTTACTAGGAGCTGGGTGACTAAGCCAGAGGTCCCAATCTATGAATTAAAACTTTCTTAAAGCTAAGGAAAGCGTTTCCATCAAATTCCGTTAGCTGAACACCAAAGGATGGGCCCTGTGGCTCTGCTTGTCCCCCACCCCGCCCGGTGTCCCCTGTGCGGAGAAGGCCCTGCAGGGTCACACGGGGGCCAGCCCGGACCTCGGCCCACCGCGGACGCCAGCGATCTGGGCCAAGGGGAAGGGCAAGTGGGCCAAGAAGCAGAACCGACTCTGGCTTTTCATCCGGCTGGCAACACACCTCCACCACGTTTCTCCCACATTCAGGAACACGGCTGGCTCTGCACAGTGGCCCAGAAAAGCTGTATTCTGGAGCACTGACCCTATGTGGGCAATTTCCAGCCACGACGATGGCACGTGTGTGTGTGTGCACATGCGTGTCTGTGCACACGCGTGGGAGCGGACAGGCTGTGGGCGGTTCTTCCGAGGACATCCGTTGTGTGCATGAGTCACGCCTCAGCCTCGTGCCACCTATTTGCTAGAGACGTCATCGAAGTCAACACTAACTGATGTATTTGCTCTTTGAATAAGCAGCTCAGGGGTGGCCAGAGGTCCCCCGGCTGATTCAGAGTTGAGCCAGGCACACACGGCTGTCCCCGACCCAGGCGACGGGAGCTAATCAGAGCGATCGGAACAAACGGGAGCCAGCGGTGTGGACACAGCCCTGAGTCGGCCCGGGACCTCCCTGAGCAGTGCTCCAGAGCCCGGAAGGTTCCGCCAGCTCCCTGCACTTGACCTGTTCTACAGAGTCTATGACCTGTGCTCGGGGTCCCTGTGACCCGTGAAGCCCCCACAGGGGCTGCAAACGCAGCGGAACCAGACCCTCCCGAGGGCACGGTGAGCTGCGCTCAGGCAGTGAGCAAGGCTGCTACCTGCAAAATGGAAACTCGTGTGAGCGTCCAAATCCCGTTACCTGGAGTCACCGGAGAAGAGCAAGTGCTCACCAGCTCCACGTCGGACGCCGCGTCCTCCTGGCCTAAAAAGGTCCTCTCTGGCTACTACGTTCCCCTTCGTTTATAACCTCCTGTACTCTCAAAATGCTGGCAACTCACAGTTTCATGCAGGACCGAGAAAGACCCACTGGTCGTGGTGGCAGAGCTGAAGCCATAGCATCGAGAGCCGTAAACCACATCTAAAAATAGACCGTGTTCACGGACGTTAATTATCTGCTGCGCTGCTGAGCCCTCGCTGCCCTGGAGATCACCGGGCTCCGTGTGGCCCGACCAGGGGCATTCCCTCACCACCGCATCTGGGTCTGCCTGGCTGGCCTCACCCCGTCGCACACACGGTCACACGACCACTCACACACCGCACGCCCACCTCACACGACCACGCGCACACACACACAACTTCCCATGAGAGAACCACAGTGTGCCCGGGTCAGGAGGACCGCAGGGGCCAGCGGCTGGCCAACACAATAATTACACCCATGACCCTAAGTCCTGAGAACGCACTCATTTTCCCACAGCCAGACAATTACAAAGTCCAGAACTGAAAACACCACGAACACACCATTCTTTAAAAGGAGAAAATGTGTGTTGAGGCTATTTTTAAAGAACTGAGAGCATCAATCCATACCCTTAAGAATGTCAAGAGACCGATCTCCAGCACCACCAGGAGCTGAGGGGCAGAAATACAAGGTCCCATCTTCCTGCCCCCATTCACAGACTTCTGTCCACTTCATGACTTACAGAACACACCCACACCAAAACTGAAACATGCAACTGCAACAAATGAAATGCTGATTATGTTTAGAATCTGGCTAAAAACTCCCATTAGTCACATGCAATCATCCTGATGTCTTCAAAACCACAGCTCAAACGCCCAGCATCCAGATGGGTCACGAGCGGCCCTCTGCGCCCTCCCTGGACAGCTTCCACTCCACGGTGCTGACTCGCCATCGGCTTGCCCGTTCCCACGCAGCAGCTCACCAGCCCTGGGACAGAAATCGCAATATTTCTTCTCTGCTGGCCATCAGGTCACAAGAACAAGGACCTGGGCCTTCCACTCCTCCCTGGGGGCTTCTACAAAGCACCCAGTGGGCGGGTACCAATTTTTGGTAATGAAGGTAAGTTACTGAAAAGCAGCCAAGCAAATGCAGGGAGTGAGGTAAGGACCCCCTGAGGCATGCCGCCCCTCCTCGATCACCGCAGAGCCAGGAGGCCGATGAGGACAGTTTACGGGGGACCCTGGGTCCACTGTCCCTACTCACCTCCCTCCAACCCCCAACGAGCCCATGTCTTTGATCACTGCACTGTGAGTGTGCATGCGTGTGCCCGTGCATGGGGGGTAGGTGCATGTGCATGGGGAGGGGGTACACGCACGTGCATGGCGGCGTCTGGGAGAGCATAGTCTGATAGGCCATGGGAGACACTGCGTCCACCCTCACGGTCCCCTGGCAGCAAATGCTGTGTCTCTGTGGGACAAGTGGACACACCTGGCCCTGCTTCTTGCATAGATTCCAAACCCATGGCTCAGGCCTGCAGGGTGGGAAGCAGGATCCACGGATGCTAACTTTCCTTGAAAGTGCCTGGTGAAGTGGCTTCCCTGAGCCAAGGCAACGAGACAACTCACCAGCTCACAGGGGACACGGGTCCCAGGGAACAGGGTCTGCGCAGCCACCGTAGGTCAAAAGACACCTCAACGCCCGACCACCCCTTGCCAGACACACTGTCAACACGTTCCAACAGGGTCTCAGCACTGTTTAAATGTGAAGAGCAGGGACCAAAAGACTCACTTTACCATTCAAGGAGTATGAGGGTATGCACGTTACCTAATCTATGCGAAAACTTCAGGGTTTGGGTAGAAACAAAAATGTGCTCAAGAAATCTACAAAACGGTAAATGAAATCCCTTCCAAGTGAACAAAGAGCATAGCATAGCATCCCCTTACTCTGTCCCTCCGGGGCACCCCACTCGCCCCGACCCTCCGCCGCACCCCCACTCGCCCCGACCCTCCGCCACACCCCACTTACTCTGTCCCTCCTGAGCTATTATATACACACACGCTTTACCACTGGGTCTTGATGGCGATCCAGCCCCCAGGGGCCGTCTGGCAACGTCTGGAGACAGTCTGCGTTGTCTCTGGGTTGGGGGCTGCTGTCATCTAGGGGCAGAGACCGCAGACACTGCAAAACACCCCTCGGAGCCCAGGGCAGCCCCACCACAAAGCCACCAGCTCGGAAGTCAGCAGCACGAGGCTGAGAAGCCTGAGCTAGGGCCCAGGTTGCCCCGACTGCAGGTGGGGTGACTCAGAGCTCTCTGCAGGACAGGCACCCCGGCAAAGGTTCGACCAGTGCCAGGCAGCCTGGCCTGCTGACGGGGCGCAGGGGGTCACCGAGGCCTCCAAGAGTGATGAGACACACACAGAGCAGCCAGGAGGGTGAGCCAACGGCAGACCAGGAGGTGATGGTCCACGGAGGCACGCAGACCGAGGCGGCAGGCACCCGGACTGAGAGGCCATCCATGGAGGCGTCCAGACGAGAGGGGAGGGGTCCGCAGAGGAGGCCAGGATAGCCTGAAGCCCCCAGGCTCCCAGTCCCCTTTTAGTTTCCAGACACTCTAACATGTTGTGATGATCCAATAGCAGGTCTTAATTTAAAAACCACGATGAAGGATTCATCAGTTACACAGACACCCAGAGTCATAAATCCTTTCGTATTTTTGCAAAACATCCCACGTTAGTGTGTGACGTAATTAGAAAGCGCATGACGCACGCAGGTCTTGCTTCAGTGCCACATTACACGTGCAGCGATGGCGGCCAGCCCCTTCCCCACTCAGCTGGGGTCAAAAGACAACTGCCGTGGTTTGGATGCCCCCCTGCAATCCCATCCAGTGACGGGCACGTGGCAGGCCGTGTCCCGTCCGACAGGCTGGGGATCCATCTGCGTGAGTGGTGTCCACTCCAACTGGACAGCACCACGCTCTGGCCCAGTAAGTAAGGCCACTGTCCCTTCTGCCCCCCATGAAATATGGACACGAGGCGCACTGAAATCTGCTAGCAGGCCATTCCTGTGAGAAGAACCTGCAAAGTCTAGTTGAACCTACCTGATGCAGGACACCCCCGTCCCTTCTGTGCTGGCCTCTCTATCAGGGCGGGGTCATCCACACACACGCAGGAATTGTGACAAGTGTCCATGAACGCTGACACTGACTTCGCCACCACCTAACTCTGAGCTGTTGCGCCCTAGAAGCCTCCAACGCACACCGGGAAGCCTGTGAGCATAGCTTTCCTGTCTTGACAAGACCTGCCCCTTCTGACATAACCCTGCTCGGCTTTGCCAACCTGTCTGCACCAAGCAGGGTTTCTAGGCTTCGGGCAGAACCTTTTTGTACACCCACGAGACGTACAAATTCCCAGGAGACAATAACTTTCTTCTTCGCGGCAAGTCCCAACAACTCCACAGAGACCCAGGAATAAACAGGGTCTCCCTTTCTTGGGCACACAGACAGAGAAACCCAGGAATAAATGGGGTCTTCCCTTTCTTGGGCACACAGAGAAACCCAGGAATAAACGGGGTCTTCCCTTTCTTGGGCACACAGACAGAGAGACCCAGGAATAAACGCGGTCTTCCCTTTCTTGGGCACACAGACAGAGAGACCCAGGAATAAACGGGGTCTCCCTTTCTTGGGCACACAGA
>NW_023270854.1:2744992-2820287 GCF_011800145.1 Mirounga leonina | reverse complement strand
AGAGAGACCCAGGAATAAACGGGGTCTCCCTTTCTTGGGCACACAGAGAGACCCAGGAATAAACGGGGTCTCCCTTTCTTGGGCACACAGACACAAAGCACACCTGTGAGCGCGCAGACAGCAGACAGCACCTCCTCCCGGTCCGACCTCGCACCTGCCTGGTGCGGGCTCAGGTGTGTAAGCCGGAGCGGGGCTCTCCTGGCTTCACCAGACCCACCTGTCGGAACCCTGGTGCTCTCATTTACAAGCGAGGAGGACAGGTTAGTAAACTCTGAGTTGACCCCTCTATCGAACAGGTTAAAGCCTGCGCTGCCAAGTCGAGAATAAATCGCACCCGAGCGCAAGACCACCACGCCCACACAGAGCGGCCCCGTGAACGCCGGGCACCCGCGAGCAGGAAGTGCCATCCCAGAGAGCGCTACAGCTCCCCTGCATCCCATGGCCTTTTTACAGCAAAACAAAACGCAGACTCAGAAAATAAAACCAAGGCACAGTTGGACCAATTACTCTAGGGGAACACTCCTGTAAGCACACGCAGGTCGGGCTGCGCGAGCAGCCTCCCTCTGGTCCCACACCAACGCCCGTCCTGGGACGCGCCCACCAGCCGCCAGGGACAACCGAGAACAGCAACGGCGGCTTCCAAGAGCTGACACGCTCGAAGTCCCACGGCGGGAAGCGTACACGTTCATGACCACAAGGAGGAAAGGGGAGGCACACTGCTCTCAGGATGTGCCCAGTGCGACCCCATAAACCAGGGGAACACGACGGCGGGGTGGGGGCACACGGGAAACGCAAGGGGCGCCTTGCAAAACGGGTAAGTGCACACGTGTTCATGGTGAGTATTTTCTGTTCTCTCATTCACAGAAAACAGGCTCCACAAAGCCGTCCCTGCCTTTCCAGTGAGGAACCGCCTCCGTGCAGAAACGCTCCTGTGCAAGTTTAGGGCCAACACTTAGACGTTTACCTCCTTAACACTTCGAAGCAAGGTCAGCCTAAACTCCGGGCCTCAAGGGGCACCCGGCTGGATCAGTCAGTGAGCGTGCGACTCTCAAACTTGGGGTCGTGAGTTCAAGCCCCACGTCGGGCCTGGAGCCTACGTACAGAAATGTACAAAACTCTGGGCCCGAAGACCCTGAACAGAGCTCGGCTAAGCAGAGGCCTCACCTCCCACTCACCGGCCGAAGCCCAACCCAGAGAGAGTTCAACACATCCTGATCCTGGCGCGTCAGCACATGAAAGAGAGCTGTATGATACGAAGCTGACAGAAGTTACCATTTCAGACACATATCCAGCCAGTGACCGGAAATAACCTGCACACACACACTCCCAACACAAGCAAACACAGACACGGAGCCAGAAGACGGGAGCCAAGAGGACAGGCTCTGGGAGAATTAACACCGTCCTTACCGTGTTCGCTCCCTGCAGGAGTACCTACTGTAAATCCACGAAAACCCTATTTTTGTAAGATCAGGGATCCCAAGAAGAACCCTTGGATGACCAACGTTCCACTGTGAGATTCAATTAATGACAAAGATTTCATCACCAAAATTAATAAAACCCTGAGGTCTTCACCTTGTGCCCAAAAGATTGCAGGAAATCCTACCACCCACATGACATTTCTGCCAAATGAAATTTTAAAGAAAAAAATGAAGACTTTGAAGTAAACCGTAAAAATTGATTTTGAAAAACAAAAACCAAAAAGCAGGCACTTGAATCTCACCTCAGGAGAGATTACTGTGCTGGTACAAACAGCGCCATGCACACTCCAGCATTAATTAAGGGGTGGGACGACGGGACTCTGCTCCCCGCGGGCCTGAGACACCTGCCGGTGTCTGTGCGGGGTGCAGGAGCCAGCCTCCCGCTGCTCCAGGGAGCTGGGCAGGAGACCCTTCCCCTCCGGCGGACCCACGGCGGGTCTGGTGTGAGCCCCGCGTCCTCTGGTCAGAGGCCCCGCCCGGGTCTGCAGGGGCGGCATGGGGCTGGCACTGTGGACAGGCCGGCGGGGCGCGTGGGTCCCCGGGGCCGGCCCCCTGCCTGTCCCAGAAGGGCCACAGCGGTAACTGGACAGAGCCTCCCGCTCTCGGGTCTCAGATCCAGGCATCCATTCTCCTGCGTCCAGGGTTTCAAGAGCAGTTTTAGGACTGGGGACAGTGGCTTCTTGCTTTCTGCAGGGAGACAATTCTGGAACGTTCCGGGGGCCACCCCAGAAGGCCCAGCTCGTGCCAGGCCGTCTCAGCCCACCCAACAATTCTGTGAAGCCCTGCACGACGTATGCTCCTGCCTGAGATACAGACAGCAATTCTCGTTGCCTGAACCCCAACGGGTAAAACTGCCTTGCTTTGCAAGAGAGGAAAAGCCCGATGCCTCTGAAAACTTCAGCTTGTTCTGAAAGAACAGAAACTCTTCTGCATTTCACCACTGGAATCAGTGAAATGGGTGCTGGGTGCTGTGTGAGTCAGGACGGGGAGGGAGGAGGGATGCTCCACTTGGGGCTCCCGGGCAGGCCCGCTCATCCGCCAACGTTCATCAGGCAGCGACCCCGCACGACTCACACCCACGCGGCAAGACGTCGCCCAGGGGTTGCAGGGCCGGCCCACTGGGTCCTGCCCCGTGCCAACCCCCACGCCAACCCCCGCCCACCTGCCCAGGCGCGCTCCTGGCCCTCTGGGCACATCAGCCAGAGGAGTGTGCGTGGCTAGGAACACACACTTTCAGGCGTCGAGACAAAAGAAGATCAGCCAGAATCCTGTAACAGGCTCGCCTCTGTGACGTGCTGTGTTCTTGAGACAGCTGAGAAGCACGCTGAATCCCGTGGGTCAGACCATCCAGTAAACTTTCTCCCGGGGTGGAAACGCCCTGTCATCTTGCTGGTCTGCACCGCAGTCTCCGGGGCTAAGCACCCACACGGGGGACAGAGAGGCCCTGGATGTGACACGTGTCATCCTGGGTAAACACACATGCTCGGCCACCTTCCTAATGCCCCCGAGATAAACATCCACCAGCACGCCAACTACGGACGGCACTGCCCTTCCTCCTGATTCTAGAGGAGTATCGTCCAAAATACAAGTATTAACAGACTTCCCCCAGCACCCCAGATTTCACACAAGAACACTTCCAAACAATGCAGCAGGCAGGGCCTTGCTTTAATTAAGTACATGTTAACCAAAGAGTAATTCTAAGCTCGAGCTCTTCACTGGGATCACGGATATCAGAGTTGACGTACAAGACCATGTTCCAGAACACTGGAAAACCACAGGAAGAGGAAGGAGATGAAGCAAATCACAGAACCATTATCACAGGCTGTTGATCCACAGAAAGGACAGAATAGGAGAAGCAAGGTGTTGGTAACTCTAATCAATCTACAAAATGGAAAAACCAGAAGCACCAAATACAAGTTCTCAGACCGTACCTTACTCTGGTCTCAGGAGCCCAAAAACCCAGTCCTGCACTTCGTTTTTCATCCGTCGAATGAGGAGTCTGCTCTGAGCTCTAGGCCATCTGTCAGGTGCATGAGGGGTGCCACTGTGTACCTCCTGCAATATCCGGGTGTCCCTGCCCTCGGGCAAAGTGCAGAACAGCACCTGCCCCATCCTTCCCGCATAAAACGCTTAAGAAAATATCTTAGCTATCACTTCCGATTATCAGACACTGAGAGAAGGAAACTGGCATAGCACACAGACCAGCTTAGCCTCAAAATAACCTTGAAATGAAAACGTCTGAACCCGAGGGCATCAAACCCAAGAGTTTCTGAGAGGACAGAATGCGCCAGCAGCCGGAAGGCCACCACACAGAGCGGTAAACAGGGGCACGGAAGCAGCCAGATGTCACCAAGTAATTATCCTTGGAAGAAGCAACTCCAATGACTGGTCCCCGAGTGGGCCCATTCCTGGGGGCAGGTGCAGTGACAGAGGGACAAGGGCATCCTTGTGTCTCAACCCCTTCATGCAATTCGGGGTGACCACAGAGGCCTGGGCTGCATCCGGTTCACGGGTGTTCCTAAGAACTCTGGGCCTCTTTCCCAGTCTTCTGCGTCGTGGTGAAAAGCCCCAGCTGAGTCCAACATCTCCCTTATCTGCACGCAGCCCCGTCTCTGGGCTCCTGCCAGCGACACAATGGTCAAGCGGGGGTCAGGCACGCCCACGGCCCCAACATGCCCCACTCCGCAGGGGCCCAGGGAGGACTGCTCCCTCCTCTGACTGGATCTGGGAAGACGAGCGCGTCCAAACCCAGGTCCTCCGAGAAGGACTGAGGAAGTGCCATGCTGTAGAAATAGGGCCAAAGATTCAGATGCACGAGATTTCCTCCTGTGGAGGGCTCCCTTCTGCCCTCTCCCATCACCTCAAATCAAAAAGTTGTTTCTCAAGTCCTTTAAATAGAATTTAGTAACTAAATCTTGCTATTACGTGACTTCAAAATTCCATATACGTATGTGCACATAGAACATAAGGTACATAAAACATAATCGTGCATTTACATGTGTGTGTGTGTGTGTGTTTGTGTGAGTGTGAGGTGGACACTCTGTGGATCAATACAGGCACACTCCTCACTTCTGGTCAAGAGCTCCTTAACAGTATGCACTGGACCTCATTCGCCTTTGATTCTCTGCAGTGCCAAGGCCAATGTGGGGTCACTGGATGAACTGATTGACCTATCGATCGATCAATAGGCAGATCCTAAGACCGGAGTAAGAAAAAAACCCATGTTTCTATACAATCACAAGCGTACCAGTGAGCTAAACTCAGGATTGTGTGGACAAGATAGAGGGCAAGTTTCTAAAAAAATAAACTGCAGGATGACTGGGATTTCTAACTGCCTCGATTTTTTATCCTTTTTATCCTATTATTTCCTAACAATTTTTGAGGCATTCCCGAGTTACTTATCCTTTCATGTGACTCAGGTTTGATTTTATGCTCTCAAGTACTCCACCCGCCCACGTCCCCACCCTGGCGCCCCCAGAAACCGATTTTATGCTAAGACAGAAAATGTTTCCCTAATCTAACCCACTTCCGGCATGAGTTAAGTATGACTGGATAGAACTAAAACTGAAACGGGCCTTTGAAGAATGACATAAGCACACAATTTAGTGAGCAAGTCAAAGTCTTCACGAAACTCCAGAACAAAAACGCTCCAACACAATTTTGAGTCAGCCAGGAACCAGGAAGATCAGCCTATTTTTAAGTTTTCATTATGTGGTTTCTCAAATTGACACAATATTTAAGTTAACAGAACTACCAAGTCACTTAAAGGATTTCATATTAACTTCTACTCCTAAAAAATGAAACATTGAAACAGGAAGGTTTGTTTGAGAAACTCCCGATGCCATCAAAACCGTATTACCTTTTGCCCTTACTCTGAACAAATTCACTTTAAAATTATTTCTCACAGGGTTTAAAGACTTGTGTGTACATATACACACATATTGTTAAATATTTAAATTAAATAAGCTAGATCATTCCTCATTGTTTGGCTTCTGGCATTACTAATTGATGGCTTACAATTCTGCTGTGTAAAATCCTATTTATTCTGAAACAAGTCATTGTGCTTCTTCCTGGAGAAGCCTACTAGCATGTACTTAAGTGGGATTTCACTGAAAAATAATCTAATTTGAAATTGGCATACTAGTGGTGATTTTCCTCACTTGGGGAATTTTTTTGGACGTTTAAGTAAGGTTTCACAAGTTGGCTGATGGCAGGACAAATGCTCTCGCACCCTATCTACTGGCAGACGGCAGCATGCGTGTGGCGATCAGCCTCCGTGACGTGGCGACTCTCAGAAGGGCTCAGGGCTTGCGCCGCAGCCGACTGCCCAAACTGATGGAGTCCTGTCAATCAGAACTTTCTTTTTAGGGTCCCTCAGATTCGTTTCCTATGAAAAGGACTACCTACTTCATAGCACTGAAGCTTTTTTAAGGACTCTGGAATTAGGACTTTTAAGGAATTCTTGCTAAATTGCCTTAGAATAATTAAGTGAAAGGTAAAATGAGTTCGTAAATTCCACTTTTGTTCTTAAATTACAGTGTTAATTTTTTTTTCAACGACATGTCATGAGAAGGATGCTGTAAACCACATGTACTCTTCACGTTCCCAGTAAACATTCCGTATTAAACCCACAGTGAATCTGGCCCTTGATCCATTTTTCAAATGAAATGACATGTACATACACATATATGTACACACACAAATAATCACGATCATCCTCACATGCCACACACACACACACACAGGCTCACACCCACGCTCTGAAATGCTTCACCGAGGCGGACCGACTTTGTGACCGACTAGGAACACACAACCTCGAGCTAGCTAAGTGGACCTCTGACACAGCAGAACTGATCAAGAAACGTGAAGTCAGGAGTCTGAGGCGCAAGGACACAGGCCAAGTCACCCCTGTGCTCACCGCCTCCCTGATGACAGCCAACTAGCTAGCGTCTCTCAACATCAGCGCCCCGAGGGCTAAGAGCGGCTTCCGGAACCAGGACTGTCCGCGGCAAGGAAGGCAGAGTTCGCCGTGGAGGGACCGCAGAGAGGGATCCGCCGACGTCACAGGGAGACGGGCAGGGCCTGCGTCCTCAGCGGCACAGACCCATGCGATCCGGGCGGCGGCTCCTGCAGGGGCCGCTCCTGGGGTTTCAGACCCAGAGGAAGGCTTCCGTGGTAGGAGTCGGCGCTGGTCGGGAAAAGTCGCTACAAAAGGAACAGACCCTGCTGGACCCTTGGAGCCAATGGATCTCCACATGCCCAGGAAAGAATGCTTTGGTGGGCTTACTGGAAAGTGTATTTCTCTCATTTCAGAGAAACTGGATGAAAGAGCCACAGGAACGTGCGTTCTCTGTCCTAAAGACCAAGTTCATTTCAGAGTCTCTGACTCAGCTCAGACTCTCCTGGCTCGGCTTCCATGCCCAAAGTGAAACCTGAAGCCTTGAACAAACGCACTTCTAGGAAAGCCAGCGTCCATCCAGCCGAAAAAGGTATGGTTTTAAGTAGTCGCTTCAGTTCCAACCACCAACCAGGTCAGTTTGCAAATGAGTCAATAATATACTGGTAGCAACCTTCTTCAATAACTGGAAATTAAATTCACTGATTTATACGAACAGAATAAACTGTTTCCCCCGCTACAGCCTATCACACTAAATGAGGGATTATTTTGAATAAAAGGTCACCTTCTAGCAGTGCACACTGAATTGCTACATCTTACTGAAAGGGAAGGAAAGACTACGGAAAAAGACAAATGCTAACTCAGAAGTGAAAGGCACTCTGCAGGAAGACATTTTATGGAAGTACTAAAAACGTCACAGTTGGAAACCACATTTGAGCCGTGCTGGAGGCGGCCGGTTCCGCAGGAATAACGTGTTCTCGTGCATCACACGTTAGAAAAGAGCCACGCCACTCCTCTGTTTAGGCAAAGCTGGTGAAGCTGCCCAGATCCACGGTCATGTCTCCACGCGTCCATCCTTGGGCACGGCCATCGCGGAGCAGTGCTCTTACTTTAGGTCAGGAGCCATAAACCTACCTCTCCATGACCACGGACAAGATCCGTAAGCTATCCAAACGTACTGTTTGCAGATTTCTGGTTTTTAGTCAAGTATTTAATCCTGTTTCAAATCCTAGAACGTAATCCAAGCCCAAATGCCAGATTAGAACACTGCAATTTAGATTCTTCTGTAGACCTCAAGAAACCGAAACCAAGAGTTCCCAAAACGTACCATTCAGACTGGGTCACCTGAAACATCCAAACATCTGAACAGTAAATGGAAGGCCATCTTTAATAAGTCATAACCACACACCTGAACCTCTACTGAAATTGAGACAAAGGTTTAAAGTCTCATATGAAACCTAACTTTATTGCTGGCAAAAAAAAAAAAAAACTTGGAAAAAAACCATTTCCCTCCTTTTCTTAAATACTGCCTCCCTCCTAGGTTGACTCCAGACAGATAGATAGATCAAACTTCATTTCTCCACTCTCCCTCTTCCAGATTAAAGGGGGAGAGGGGTGGGCTTTAATCTCAATTACAGCTGCCCTGAATAAGCACACAAAGAAAAAAAGGAAATCTCTAGCCGTTCTCATGCTCAGCAAACACAGCCCGAAAGGCCTCCATAAATAACTCGGAGAATACAGGGTCAGGACGGTCTGTGATACAGAGAAATAAACAGATTTTCACAACGCTCCTCAGCTTGCAACCATTTGATGGAACTTGGCAACCGCTCTGTGCGAGGCGCCTTTGGACTCGGAATGCGTCCGCACTCCGGTTCAAGTACTGTGTGGTTCGTCTGGTCCCTGTTCCCGACTCTAAAGATCAGGCTCTCCCTCGTCCCCCAAGGGCACCCATCCAGGGCCACGGTTTTAGCCTGAAACCTTTTACTCTACGCTTCCAGCCCTTTCAACATATTAACCCATGAAAATGTGGAGACCAGAGTCATAAGGACGACTCCAGGAACCTCAAGAAACTTTTAAAATCTGAAAACTCTTCTGTCTTCACAAAATGTGAAAACACTCATGACTTTTTGTCTTTCCCAAGCATATCTGTGAGCAAAATGCATCAATTTCTCCGGACGTGCTTTGTCGAAATAGTTAGCATGATCTGACAACAATTTCATTATCTTCAGCTATCACCTTAAATAATCTGCATTCTATTACCTCAAGATTTATCTCTGTTATTTCTTTGCTGCTTGCAAGCCAAGAAGTAATAAAACTTGAAAGGATTTTTTCTCCCTTTTTTGATGTAATTCATTATATTAACTTGGTAGCCTTCAATTAGAGAGAATACTGCATTAAACATTTTATTAATCCTAAAAAAAAAATTCACAGTCCCTTTTATGATTACTGACATCACTGATTTTCTGCAGAAGTGTCAGAAATTCCTTGGTCAGAATTTACAAAGCTCAACATCTGAGGAGGAATGATATATAAATATACAAAAGACAAAGGGTGATCACCTATTAAACGTGAAATCCTACAGTTTTGCTAGTTATAGAGATGTAAATCAGCATGGGGCACCTGGGTGGCTCAGTCGTTAAGCATCTGCCTTCGGCTCAGGTCATGATCCCAGTGTCCTGGGATCGAACCCCGCATCAGGCTCCCTGCTCCACGGGAAGCCTGCTTCTCCCTCTCCCACTCCCCCTGCTTGTGTTCCCTCTCTTGCTGGGTCTCTCTCTGTCAAATAAATAAAATATTTTTTAAAAAGATGTAAATCAGCCTAGCAATTAAATATGACTGTGAATTCTTAAAACCAAACTATAAACAGTTTCTTGGGAAAATAAATGTTCAGTAAAGTATTTTCTCAATGCTTTTGGGAGGGTTGTCCCCAATATTTCACCACTGGGCATGACATCTTTCACTAACAGTAACACCCGATCATGGATTAAAATAAACTAAGATATGAAAAGAAAAACAGAAAAAAGATGATGTTTCCTGATTCACCCTACACATGGAAAAAAAAATCAAGATGGAAACAAAAATCTTTCAGCAAAAGCTTCATTTGAAATGTAATTAATCTCTACTTTCCCCTTGGAAACCTATAGTACAGTGCTGAGCAAGAAGAAAATGAACAATCACTTGACAATATATAAAAAATTTAGCTGTGAAGCCAAAATTGAACAAATAATGGTAGGCCCAGTTTGCCAGCACCTGAGGGCAGAAATGCCTTCCTCCTAGAGACAAACACAGAGATGCACGCCGTATGCACCTGAGTACGGCAGAGGGAGGTGGGAACCCGGGGGACCCCGCCTGCCCAGCTCCTGATGACGCGCATCTCACACAGCCTCACGAAAAAAGCCCATCCTCTGGGAGAAGTCGCCACTAGGTCACAGCCGTCCTGCCCCGTGAACCTCGCTCTCTGATCACCAGAGATCCATCAGTGACGTCTCGGCTTTCTGAGACCCCGGGGAGTCCAGTGCCCAGAGCTGCACGTTGGGCTATACACAGGGGCTCATAACGCAGAAGTTCTACAAAGGTTTGTAAAACCACCATTCTCCAGACACATGCAGGTGTGAGTGTAACACACGGCACGCGATATACGAACGTGCTGAATGTACGTGAAGAACACAGACTACGGATGTGCCTAGAAAGGAACAGCTAGACCAAAACATCAAGCCCAATCATCTCTGAGTAGCGGGATCCCTTTCTTCTTCCTTATCTGCATCTTCCACAATGATTAAATTATACATAATGCCCATGGGAACATGCACAATAAAAATACTAATCATCTCATAAACGATGACCTGTTCACCTCCGTTCCTTACCAGAATGCCAGGGCATCGTGCTGGGTGCAAGGCCCGGGGCACCAGGGAGCTGTTGGTGAAGGTCAACCCAGCCAGGGGCCCAGGGACGTGGCACAGCTCCAGGGGCTGCTACGGTCTCGTTCGGTATCTGTTCAGACCCGGCATGTCCTCAGCCTCCCCTTCTTAGCGGTCACTCTCCCTGCTCCCACTTGCTGACACCTGGGTGGGCTGGAGCTGAAGCGAGCCTGCTGGGGATGCGTGTTCCCGGCGGCACCCCACAGCGGCCACGGCGCTCCCGCCGGAGCCTCCCGCCTCGGCCCACCCCCTGCTGCATAAGCCACACACCTGAGTTCCAGAAAGGTGGCCTGCTGAGCCGCGAACGGCGGGAAAGTGCCAGACACTGGAGGAAGCGCAAGCCGCCAAGTCAGGGTCACGCGCAGTTCTCAGCTGAAGTGAGGACACGCTCTTGGGGGGACTCAATGGGGGGCGGGGCACAAGGCTCGTGTCACATCACGAGCGGAGAACCCTGGATACCTGCAACCATATTCTGACCTGACGGATGATCGAAGAACTGGCCACAAAGTCAGTTCCTGAGCCTGTAAAGTCTGCGCCTCCCGAGCCTTACGCACCTTAGAATGTTCATGTGGTTACACCCCCTGAATGCGCTATGTTCTTTCCTAAAAAAGCATTTACAAGCTAGTTATTCAAAAATAAAAATGCGTTTTCTTAATCAGAAGATTTTACACCTTGCAGTTAGGTTCCCAGACTCGTCCGCAGATGGGTCCCTGCGCCACAGAAGTGCCACAGGGTAACTGCGTGTCCACAGACGGCAATCTTTCGGAAAACACTAAGAAGGGCCAGCACATAGGTTTGTTCTACAAGTTGCGCGTGCTGGTGACTCCCAAAGGAGACAAACCGAAGAGAACAAAGAGGCAAGATTCTGTGAGCAATCCGTCGCCGACCAGAGCTGGCCACGGACAGCTTCTGACAGTTCCCCGTCCCCTTCCCGGACATACGCGCATCAGCTCCACTCTCCTCCCGTGCGCCACCCACAATCTGGGCCGACTACGGACTCAGAAATGTGTAAGAAGGGAGGGTGATTCAGAAGCAGTTAGGAAAGGGGGGCCTGGGCAGCTCAGTCGGATGAGCGTCTGGCTCTTGGTTTGGGCTCTGGGCATGGTCTCAGGGTGGTGAGATCAGCCAGCGTCAGGCTCTGCGCTTGGCGAAGAGTCTGCTTGAGATTCTCTCCCCTCCTCCCTCTCCCTCCCCCTCGGCCCCTCCCCCAACCACGCATGTGCTCTCTCTTTAAAATAAATAAATAAAATCTTTAAAGAAAAAAAAGCTCAGGAAAGGGAGCCGCAGTCATAGCCTGAAGTGACATCAGGTCATCATCAGCCCTGAAAGACAGAGGAGGGGCCACAGAAAAACGCCAGCAGGACAGCTCTGGTCCAGCCGCTGGGCTCCTGGCCACCCCATGCAGACAGCCCGTCCCCCCGTCCAAGCAGGAAATCAGGGGCACCCGTGGGCGATGGAGACAAAGCTGGCCTGTCCTCGGTCAGGGCTTCGGGGTGTACGAAGCAGGGCACGTGTCCCCAGGCACTGTCCTGGGCTGGCAGGCTCCAGTCTGAGCCCCTGGTAAACCTCGGCCCCGGGAAGAACCTGCCCGACGGCTCGAGAGCTGGCCTGAAGGACGCGCTGGGCACTCCGGGCCCACACTCTGAGCTGCTGGGGTGTTCACAGCCCCCAGCCAGACGGAGCAGGACGGAGAGGCGAGCAACATCCTCACACGGGCCCGCCAAGACTTCCCAAACGTACTTTCTCATGGGCACAGAAAGGACCACTAGAAGCTGCATGAGGTACTGTTCATATTTGGGCAACACTTCACATTTCTTTGATTTTACTCACCGTCAACAAGCACAGAAGTACAGAACATGTATTTTAAAAGAACAAAGGATTTTTCCATAGGGAAGAAATTTCCATAGATCTTAGTTACACAAGGGTCTGGCACCCAAGTCACCAGGGGCTTTTCTGTGTCATGCGTGGATCAAATTATAGAACTCTGGCCATTTTAAGGCCTTTCTAATCATGAAAGTTGATTAATACAGCAGGCTATCGATGATTATTAGTGTCACTTTAAGTAAGGCTAAGACTACATGAGCAATTTAAAGTAAATCCCAGCAAAATTCAGCCAAGTTATTGTTGATGCTAATAAAGCCGAATCAGTCTTTGGTGGCATTGCTTAAACTCAGTGAGACTAACTCAGTGAGTCAGCTGGAGATGCGCAGCGGACGCCCGGAAGGAGGCTCAGGCAGTGCTGCCCCTGGTGGGACGGAGGGACGGAGGGACGGAGACAGCTCTGTCCCCGCCGCGCCAAGGGCTGTCTTCCACCTGCGGGGCTGTGTCCCCGCAACTCCCCGGCTCGGCTCAAGGGGCCCGGACTGTCCGTCCACCCCTTCGACTGTGGGGAACACACAGAAGCAGGGCCCAACCTGAGAATACGAGACTGGGCAGCCGCTTTTCCTGGAAACCCAGGATTCAGACATGTCAGTCACCGCAATGGTTAAAGCACGCATGATCTCGAATTAAAGTAACAAATTGGGGGGCCATTCTAAGGCTGCAGGAGCATGGGCCTCCAGGCGTCCGGGAGGCGCAGGACCGGGACACCCAGCAGACAGGCGGATAGGTGGAGGGCACGGCCAGGGGCCCAGAAGGATGAATGGGACGACCTCCAGGGACGCAGAGAGGAGACATGTTCCCAGCTCTGCCAAGGAAGGCACGAGCCACAAGGTTTCAGGCGCAGCAATAAAGGCAAGAAAGAAATCTCAACCTGTGTTACGGGACAAGTGACGAACCGGAAGAGATAAGAAAAACAAATGATAGCGATTCTCCTCTGCATGGATCTTCTTTAAAAAGCAAACATAATTCATCTGTAATTGGTTTGTGGAGTTTTAGCTACTGAAAAACAAGATGTCCTTTCAAAATCCTACTGACTTCTACAACTCTAAATATTTCATCATCTGGCTGCCTGGGGCCTGCACGGAAAGCCTGTGCCCGCCGTTAAGCACAGGAAGACTGTCCAGGGACTACTCGGGCCGGCAGGCTCCCATCCCGACGGCAAGCAGCACCGACGGGACGCGATCGATCACAACACGACCCCCACGACAGCATTTCCCTGCGGCCTTTCTAAGGGAGGAGCTGCCTACGAGTCCCCAGAAGGAAAACGACTAACTGCAGGCTTTTTAATAAGCTCGAAAGAGAAAAATCGCCCAGACCAACCGCCGGGGACAGAAATACAGCACGAGGCCCTTGCTGCGCACACGTCCCCGCTAGCCCGTCCTCGGTGCGCACCGGCAGGACCTGGCCTCAGATGCCCTGTGAGCAACAGGACCAGACAAGACACATGCCGGCAGGCAATAAGGCTCACCTCCGAAAGGCGTTCAGGGGAAGGGAGGACCTGCGTCCGACTCACAAAGGCCTTATCTCAAAGGAACACCAGGTTCCAAAACCTTCTATGTCAATGACAGACCCATCTCTTTAAAATAAACTTAAGGGGGCGCCTGGGTGGCTCAGGTCATGATCCTGGAGCCCCGGGATCGAGTCCCGCATCGGGCTCCCTGCTCGGCGGGGGGTCTGCTTCTCCCTCTGACCCTCCTCCCTCTCATGCTCTCTGTCTCTCATTCTCTCTCTCTCAAATAAATAAAATCTTAAAAATAAATAAATAAATAAATAAATAAAATAAAATAAACTTAAGATCTCTTTGCATATCCCATGAGGCTGGAGGCACGGGAGGAGCCCACAGTTTCTGCAACGTTGTCCTCTGTGCTGTGGAATCCACAGCTAATGTCAGTCATTCTTCACAGCTCAACAAGGGACAAGGAATCCCCAAGGGAATGGTGAATTGCCACGGATTTTTTTTTTTCCACACATATTTACTTAGTATTTGTTAAAACCAAAACTAAATAAGGATAGAAAACCTAAATAAGGATAGACCATACACAGACAAAATCAATTTAGAACCAGCGGAAATATGTCCACTAAATGAACCACACCACACGGATTTCCTCATACGACTCTGGGGGCAAGAGAGTCGACCCTGAACCACTCACTCACTATTACTCGAGAAAATCACAGCCTAGAGATCATGGACCACTGTGATCACAAAGCATCCCTCTATGTCTCAAGCACGATCTGAATAAAGGATTCTCGGGTCTCTTTTTATTTTGAATTAATGTGAGAGGCCCATACACGTGACCTCAGCTTCGGTGTTTAGGGCTCGGGTCTTTTAAGAACAGTGTAACCCTCACTGGGTTCGCCAAGACCCCCCAGAGCCAGGGAGAGCCTGCAGCCCCCACACCACCCCAGGGATCCTGACATTGCCCACCAACAGTGTCAACTCGAGGGATGCCAGGGGGCCCTGGCACCGAAACTTCACCTACAAAATTCCAAACAGGATAAAACTTTCCAGGCTGATGACAGACATCCGTGTCAGAGAGGCGGTCTGTGGAGCTGTCCCTCAGGGCATCGGACCCTGGGAGGAAACTCCACCCCTCGGCGCCCCTTCCCAGCACATGCTATGCTCAAATACAGCAAACCATTCTGATTCGAGAAACGACACAACTGTGTTTGTCAGAAACTGCTGTTACTTTTTTAATCAAGCCGGAAGACTAAGGTTAATTTTTATTTGCTCCTGAATCCCATTTTCTGCAAGCACTGTTCTGACCCTCAAGAGCGCTAATACATGTGCTTAAATCATCAAGTGTAAACTGCTGAAAGACGGCAAACTCCACTGCGGGGTCCTCTCCTTCTCCTCCTCAGCTAATTATTCCTGGAACACTCACTGGTGTGAGGCAACCAGCATCCCTGTCTAGTAGTAAACAAACAGAGAGCTGCTAAACAGGCTTGAACCAGCCAACCAGTAGGCTGCGAAACGAGACTAGACATCTCCTGCATGCATGAAAATAGCATCCTGCCCAAAGAGATTTATCACAGAGACACTCTCCAGAAGAAACACAGGGCATCCAGGTAACCCGAATTTCAGATACACGACAAGTAATTTTTAGCACAAGGATGTCTCAAATACTACACGGGACACACAGAGACTAAAAAAGTACCATTCATGGCTTATCTTAAATCCAAATTTAACAGGTGTCCTCTATTTTTACTTACTGAATCTGGCAACTCTGACTTGTTCTTATCTGAAACACATTATCTGAATGAATTACTTCAAAAGAAGCACAATGTGAGTGAGACACACGGTCCAAAATGTGTAAATGCTCATGGAAACATCAATGTACAAAGAGAAAAATTATTTTTCATTCATACGCAGTGTCATTAACTCACTGACAAGAGTGACTCTAGTCACAGGCAACAGAGGAGAAGCCATTAATGACTGCAGTGGGATGGGGCCTCCAGGATCCTCTGTGGCTCTCCAGGTCCCATGCATGCAAGCAAGGGTCCACCTGCAGGACCCAGCCATGCCCCTTCATCTTCCTTGGGCAAGCTGCACAGATAGCCATCCCTGAGCCCTGCTTGAGGCCCTGCTGCGGCTGGGAGGGCTCTGGAGCAGAGCTTGGCTGCAAAGGGGAAGGTCAGGCTGGTCAGGACTGCCCAGGAGCCAAAGAGAGACCAGGTACAGCTCAAGGATGCACAGGGCACGTCCCCGTCCTCCCCTCCTGGAAACCTCTTCCCTGCCTTCCCTCCCCGCCTGAACACTGCAACGGAATGAGCACTGACCCAGGACTCACATGTTAGCTTCAACACGATTATCAGCACAATCTTGAGAAAGTCTAAACCTCAGATACCCTATCTATATTTTAAGACTAACACCTACACCTGCTGGGTTTACCAAGCCTTTAAATGTTTGGGTGAAGAAGCTGACCCATGAACGTCTCTATATGGTAAGGTTGCTATTTCAGATCAGTAGAAAAAAGACTGATGACTGGATATATTATGTTGGAAAAACTGGATAGCAATATGTGAAAAAATTAAAAACGCCTCACAGGATCCACCAAATGGTCCATGTGGATTCATGCAATGTGGAGTAATAAGCACATGGAATAAAGCAAACTCACTCTATTCAATGAAAATATTTTAACAGTAGGGCAGGGAATGTCTAAGTCATGTGTAAAAACCATAAAGGAAAAAATGAACAGTTCTGACATTTTAGAACTTGTATAATAGAAGACTTCATACAGTCAAACAGAAAGCGAGAAGAAAATAAAGCGAACAACAAAAGATTCATTCCCACGATGTACCGAGTTCTTGTTAATTAATAAGAAAAGAACAAATGCCACATTATAAAAATGGACAAAGTGCATGAACAGGTAAATCACACAAGAAATGCAAATGGCCAGCAAACATGAAAACATGCTCACTCTCACAGAAGCCAGAAAGATGGAAAATAAAGCAATAAAAAAATAAGTAACATTTTTCTTCTTTCAGGAAGGCAAGTGTGTAGAAAATTTATAATCCCTGGCATTATTGAAGGTGTGTGACAATGGCCACGCTCACGAACTGCTGGTGGACATGGGGATGACTACAGTCTACCTGGTAGCATCTACTGAAATGTAACATGTGCAAACCCCCCTGCAAACCAGCAATTTCACTTAAAGAAATCCGCCTTGAAAAACTCCTTAGCGTTCTCAATGATCCACGTTACCAGCAGCTTTACTGCAACATTATTGGTAAAGAAGCAACTTGAACGCCCATCAACAGGCAGATAAAATATGATCATATTCCCCTTTTAGGCGGTTCGAGAGTGAAGCAGGTACCTTTATCGACATGAAGGGTTTCCAAGACATTATATGGAAAAAGCAAGTTTCAGAACAGAACAAAGAGGATAGTCTAATTAGGTATCCAAATAAGAAAAATGTACGTATGTGTGCATATATCCTAACATATGTAAACACATTTAAAAGGACCAAAGAGGACAAAGTCAAAGTCTCTCTGGCAGGTGAGGGTGAGCAATCAAGGAAGATGGTTTCTCTTTCATGCACTTTCAGACAAGGTGGATTATTTGCAATCAGCATGTGTCCATGAGAGACCCGTCAATTTTCGAAAGATGGAACAGAATTCTAAAATGAGCAGCATGGCCCTAGCATGGTCTGGCCCAGGCCATGTCCTTGCTCCTCCAACTCCCACCGCTGTGCCCGTGAGGGATGCGGGGCCAGGGAGGCAGCCTGGGGAGAAGGGAGAGCCTGGGGAGTGTGGGCTGAGCAGTGCTAAGGCAAGGAAACCAGGTCCAGGGGCCCTAACCCTGCCCTGGAAGACCCTCCTCCCCCCGCAAGGGCACCAGAAGGAGCGGAGATGTGACAAGTTCACACTGCAGCCAGGGCAGAGGGGTGGGCTTTCCCAGGAGGCAGCTCACCAGGCGCTCCATTTGGGTGTTTCTATGGCCAATGGCCACCATCTGGGATTCTGTCCCTGGCCTTGGGACAGAAAAAAGAAGGCAAGCACAGCTGTCCTCCGAGATCAGACCTACAGCCCCAGGGTCCACTGCTCCCCAACATCGTGACTTACCTGTGGGCTAGGTATTCGGTGTTATATGATGCCCTATCTCCACACTGCCCTTCACCCTTCTGACTGAAAGAGGAGGGAAGGGAGGGGCAGAGGGGCTGAACGGGAAGGGGGAGACCACGACCAGTGGCCAGCTGTGTGGGTGGGTGGGTGGGAGTGGACCAGTGGGTGACAGGAAGTCACCACCAGCGCCTCATCTCCACCCAGATGTGCTCTGCTCCTCACAGCTGTGGCATAGCTCTGAAAACGCCTGCAAACATCCACAGCAACCCCCTCATGGGATCTTAAAATTCAAAGGAAAAGATCTTTCACTCAAGATGGGGGCGGGGGAGAAAAAGAGAGGAAGAGAGAAAAGGAAGGAAGGAAGGAGAGGGGGAGGAGGGGGAGAGGGAAAGAGAAAAGAATGAAAGAAAAAAAGAAAGGAAGGAAGGAAGAAAGAAAGGGAAAGGAGAGGAGAGGAGAGGAGAGGAGAGGAGAGGAGAGGAGAGGATAGAAGAGAAAAGAAAAATTAATTCTGACCTAGAATAGAAAAGAAATGTTCAGAACAGGGCCTATTTAGAAGACGTGAGTGGTCTGCCAAGTGCTGTCCAGCTCGCAAGGCAGTTCTGCAAAAGCAATTTTATCCTATTCATAACTAACTTGCAAGCATGATGCCCTTTTGTAACTGGGTTTCAAAACAATATCAAGAATTTGTTTCTAAGTGGTGTGTAGGCTTATCACCATGGAAACTGCAGATACTCTGCATACAACCTGTCCAGAATCTTCATGTTCAGAGTTTCCAAAAATCTCCTGTCAGAACTTTGTAATTCCTTTAGCACCTATTCAGGAACTTTGCAAGTCATCCTTAGGTGACACATTGAACTGCTTCTTGAGGCTCTCACGGATACTTCACCACCAATAAAGGAGGGTTACGGTAAAACAGCTTTTAAGGGTTTATGCCTTGTTTTCCACCTCTCGGACCCCTCCTACCGTACTTCGTCATTTTTGAAAACACAGTACCTGATATCTCCTTCAAATGGAAATGTTCAATCCACCCCACTTCTATCAATTTCTAGTCTAATACCGAAACCATCTGTGTAAGTCCTATGCCATGAACTGTGCAATCATTAATGTTCTAAAAACCAGCAACATTATAAATGAGTCTTGTATCAAAGGAACTATGGTAACTAGAAGTGAAAACTGGAAATGATCATTTCAATATCACAAACAACATTCTCCAGGTGCCCAATCCAATTAACGAACTATTCCCATGGTGCTCGTGCCCTGGAATCCATCACTGGATGCTCATGCGCAGAACAGCCTGATCCTGTGACCCGGGAGGAAGCTGACGCCCTTCGGCAGGTGTCAGAGCTAGATTCGGGCACACGCCAGATGCTCTGTAAGATGGCCAACTCCCCAGAGGGTACCACTCAGTGATCATTTTAGATGGAAGATCTCAATAGCCAGTGAGGTCCCTGAATGACAAGGATGATCACAGTACATTTGGAACCGGTTAATCACGGTGCTGAAAGTAATTATTCTGCGATCAGAAGAAAGAATAGGAGTAAGACTCAGATCTGACACACTTTTACAAGAAGGTATTTGGCAGCTTGCAGTCAGCCCAAATGTCTTACTAATCTGTGAAAATACTTGTCTCAAATCAACATCTGCCTTGGTAAATAAAACAGGAGGCGAGGCAGCCTGCAAATGGACAGGACTGCCCTCGCCTCCCGCAGAGTCAGGTAAGACTCCACGAAGGAAACCGTGACCTTCTGACCTTCATCTGGAGAAGACCACGCCTCACTTTTTAATTCTAGTAAAATACAGACCTAAAACTGCAATCTGTCTGAACACGCAAAGGCTTATGCAAACTGGGTATGCAAATCCTGACCCTATCAGCAGCCTACGAAGGTTTCACCAAGAACTGGCCTCAGATTAGGCCCAGCACACAGGATATTAAGAAACATCAAAAGCAAAGAAAAACTAAACTTATAAGTGAAACATTACGAATCTGTGCCAGAGATGGGCACACAACAAAAACACTTACAAATGAAGACTAAATGCTTGAAGAAAGACAGGCTAAACTCACTGAGTAGTTCGGTGTGTTCACCACACACAGGCCGCAGAGGAGAAGGCCGACCGAGCAGTGGCCGCGGGGCGGGGAGAACGCAGGCCCCGCAGGGAGGGCCGCCGCGGGCCGTCCTTTTCCTGGGCATTCCTGACAACCATGGCTCCGTGGTGGAACCGTGGGGGAACAGGAGGTCCATGCCTGTCCCGGGCCACACGGGTGAGCGGTGTTTTGACCAGGCGTCACCTGCATGCACAGGATGGCCCGGGAGGGGCTGGGTCGAGGGCGCTGTGCCCACCACCTGCGCTGAGTGGTAACTGCTGGGGACACGAAGGCAGGGAGGCAGGAACCACGTGGTGACCTCGGTCCCTGCTTTCCGAGACGCGGGCCAGGAGCTGCGCCAGGTCCGGGGGAGCCCACGAGTTGCATGTCCTTGGGTGCTGGGAACCGGGCAGGCCAGCCCGCTTCTGCTCCCCCTGCACAGAAGCGACACTCAGGATGCTGGCCACCAGCCTGGGACGGGAGGGCCGGAGTCCTGAGCAAGGCAACATCCCAAGTCCCGGTCCCAAGTCTGACGCTGGCCAGAAAGGCCGCAGAAGCAGCCAACTCCTGCCATGCCAAGAGGCCATAGCGCTGGGCCGTGTGCACACGGTTCAAAACCTCGAGGCACAGAATATCCGCTCTCACCCGAGCCTTCACTGTCAGTCCAGGCTGCTACCACAGGTCACGGGCATCTAGAAGCCGGTGAGCACACGTTCCAGAAAATCTCCCCCACGGAGACAGTTCTCAGTGTGGCTCACTGCAAACCAAGGTGCACCTGCTCCTCTGTGCACAGCTGGAGTCGTGCGGGCCGCGGGGCTGGCGGGCTGGGCAAGGAGACCCTGCCCTCGACGAGATCACAACAGGGACAGGCGCGGGTGGTAAGGACGACGTTGGCACAAGACGAGCAGCACGGGACAGCAACGGGGCAGAAGTTCCCAGGACGGAGCAGGCGTGACACGCGGAGGCTCTGGGGCGACCCAGCAGGGAGGACGGCACTGGCCAGGGGGCAGGGAGGGGTTTCCAGGATCCAAGGCACGCTCAGGCCACACACAGGGCGGGTGGGGGTGCAGTGAAGGTGCAACCGGGGACTGTGGTCCGAGAACGCCTGCCTAAGGAGCTGCATGCTTCCACTCGCCACCTGGCAGGACCTGTGCTTCCAACAAACACCTGGTGACGGTGTGAAGAAGTGGGCGCGGCGACAGGTGCCCACATGACCGGTGGCTGCAGAGGATATACACTCGGCAGGGATGGGATGCAGAGGGGAGCAGGGATGCCCGGCACGTGTCCAGGACGGCCCCGAGACAGGCGACATCTTCAGGGTGACGTCACACCAGCAGGTGCTGCCCCCCACCCACCGGGTGAAGCCCTCCTCCAGAGCTGACCAGGAACTACCCCACCGCAACCAGCAAACGCTGATTGTCCAGAACCAAATTCAGAGCAGCCTGCTCTGCAGACGCTCTCAGACAGGGCACGATCCACGCCTTCCCGTGGACCTCCGCAACTCACAGACCAGGGCGGAAGAAGCCAAAATGACTTCTATCCCCTGTCGACGCATAAAATCCATAAAAAGGAGCCCTCTGAACAAGGTCAAGTCTGAACTAGAGAAGACCAAGAGCCCATCTTCATGACAAAATGGCAAAGGCGACGCTGAAACCCCAGGACGGAGCCAGAAACCATGGGCAGCATCATCCCTCCGGCAGAGCGAGAAACCCTCCATGTAGCAGGGCAAGGACTGAAACAATAGAATTTAGGATGTGAAGCGATGGCAGAAAAGGTCGAAAAGCGGTTACACATCAAGTGAGACTCTCTACAGGGACAGCGCGTTCACTGTTTATCAGAATGCGGGAACACGGTTGACTTTGCGGGTACAGGACGCCCCCCGAGTGTTCGCCCTGAGCAGGCTCCTGTGTGACAGATGCTCGGCCTCCGCAGAACGCGGCTGGGCAGCCTCCGCCCACCCTCCCTCGGAGCCAGCCTCCGTGCAGACCGGGGATCCAGGCCCCGCACGGGGCCCAGGCCATCCTGTGCCTCGGGTGATAGAACAGCACAGGGACACCTTCCTAGGCTGGAAACCGGGCGCTGAGGCCCCCGGCTCGGGTCTAAGTCTAGGCCCAACACGGGAGGAGGGCCACAGGATGCCGACCCCATGCCAGGCACCAGAGGAGGGCGGCAGTGACAGCCCGTGAGCGGGGGCATCGCGGCCCCACGCTGCCGCTGGGGGACTGGACCCTCGCGGAGATCAAGGGCGGGCAGCACGCTGCGCCTCAGTGCACACGGTGACCTGCTACCTGGCCTCTGCCAACCGTGCTGCCCCCCCCTTCACACACCACACCGCTTCCGGCAAACTAAGAGTACTTGCTGGTACCCCAGTCCCTGCCCGCATAAAATGGGGACAGACAACACCTCCTGCTCCCTCCCGGCTCTAAAATCCTGTGATCCTATCTTGTGTCAGAAAGTAGGAGAGCGAGAGATCGAATCAAGTGTCTGGATGATGCTAGCAAACCCAAATGTCTGCGCGGTGTTTGCTGTGCGGCGTGGGGTGCGTATAACCCGTACGCGTCTCTCAGTGAAAGGAAGAAAACCCCAGAGTCTAATCTCCAGAGTCTGAGCCTTTCATGCGATAATAAATTCATTCTGGGAGGGCAGGGAATGGGCATCCCGCTCTAGCAAACATCAGCCTGCGTGCCATGCAGAGATACCAATGTTTGAAGAATCAAAATACAAGAAAACATACTTAAAAGACGCTCTTCTCATTGTAATTCAGTTGTCCTCCGATAATTCAGAAAGCGTAGCAGGGTGCCCGGGTGCCCCGGGAAGAGTCACCCCACAGGTGTTATGTGTTACCTGCGCAGACGCACGGCGGGTTCTGGTTGCTAAGACGCAGGCTAAAACCGTAGGGCGTCCGGCTTTCGACTGCCAAGTACATCTGAACAGCTTTCTTAAAGACCTTCACTGCGTTTTCATACTAAGTAAGACATTAACAGGAGGGTTTCCAACTCTGAGATTCCTCAGTATTCAGAAATGCCTCCACTCCCGTGGCGCTGATCTGCTGGGCATTCTAGGGCTCTCTCCCGGAACCTGGAAAAGACCTGCTCTTCCATGATCTCCGGCTCTAAGGTGACGGGAATTATCTGGCACTGGTGGAAACAGGGCCTGGCACCGGCCACACGCCGGAGAGCATCTTGCGCGTACGGCCTGGCACCTAACACCAACGTCGGGGCGTGCCCCGGGGCCCCTCCTGAGCGGACATCAGTCTGTGTGTGGACGTTTATTAGATATTGCTGGCAGTGACCTCCAGTTGCCAGAGCGACAGAGAAACTGGACAAAGCAAGCCTGAGCGAACTGCCCGCTGACTCAAAACTGGTCCTGGGGTTTCCCGTTATCAGTTCCACAGGCTCATCTGTGACAGAGGGCGCCCGACCACCCCGGCCCCCCCTCAGAAGGACCACCTGCTGTAGCTCCGTCCAGCAAGGCTTTGGTGCTTGGGTGGAACTGTCCCCAAATGTGCGGGCTCTGCTTCCCGGGCAAACCACATCCTGTCACCTCCCATCTGCACTTGGGGCTCCAGTGCCCCCCCCGCGCTCTCCCTGCCCTTATCCACACCCCTCTGATGCGCTGGCTCATGCTCAGCCTCTGGCTGGGGCCAATGCTGCAGGCCCTCCTGCCGCTCCTTCTGTGTGGCCACCAGAAACACGGGGGCTGCAGCATCTCGAGCACATCTGGCCAGAAGCACAATGAGGACGCAGCGCTCTGGATGCACCCCTTCGGACCCACAGCGAAGCAAACTCTAAGAGGAGTGATAATAAAAGCCTCCTGTCTCAGCAGGCCCAGCCTGGGACAGATGCCCCTCCCCAGCACAGCCATGTTCCACATCGATCTCTGTTAGCTAGGTTCGCCCGAAATCCTGTTGCAATGGGCGGACGTCTGGGAACATGTTCTTCCCGAGCCGCCCAAATGACTGTCCATGCTCTAAGAAGCAGAAAGGAGAAGGGCTGCTGGAGCTTTGCACCAGCTGCCCCACCACGGTGGGCACTCCTCACCCGCCCTGGCACCGCCGCTGACCGCCGCTCTGTCTCAAGGCGCATGCTCAGCTACCATTTCTTGGCGAAGAGATGGGGGCCCTTCCTTCAACTAGGATGGAAACAAGATGAGCCGCGATGTACGAGGCTGTGGCCAAGCAGGGAAAACGGACACTTTCTCAAGGAAATCCGTTTCTTCCTTCAATTGCCTTTCCCTTCCAATGATACTGTTCAGTTCTGGAAACTCTCTCCTTAATTCTCCAAACTGCATGTAATATCGTGCCACTTGTTCTGAGAACCTGTTCCTCTGTCCCGTAGAGCAGTCTAACATCTTTGTGGGTCAGAAACAAGTATTTGCAATTTCACAGGACTTCAACTAAAGCTTGTGGCTTTACTATCATTTAAGTTGCACTGAATATGCAAAGATGTACTGAGAGGCAGGCTCAATAGAACACGGATTTAATGTGATGGCAGCCTTGAGAATAACAAGAAGGAGTCAAAACCTAGGTAGTCACGTAAGTCTTTGCAGAAACGATATGCAGGTAAATGGTGGGAATGGGGTCTTTGGCATTTTGCCTGAGGGCAGGTGGACACACCTCTCATGGCCTGAGAAAAGGCAGGCCACCCAAAGGTGCTTCTCACAATCACACAGTTGGGAACTGACCTCTTCAAGACATGCTCACCAGGGGTCCCTCATTCCTAAATTGCCTACAAGCTTTCTGAGCAGAATCCTGCTTCAGCTTATTGTGAAATAACACTCCCTTGTCCTCGTGATGACCTGGAAGCACCCTGACTCTGCTTTGTGCTTGGAAATGCTCGTTTTTGTAAACTTGAATTACATGCCCCTTCAATGCTCCTCTCTTCCCTGATTAAAAGGTTTCATTTCTTCGTGAGCTCCAAAGTGTATTTTCTCTATCAGGGCCATGTCACCTTCTCGGTGGAGGGCTGAAATCTAGCTCAGGAACGTATTTTATATTTGACTGACTTTTATTCACAAGGTTGCTCTTCTCCCATTTTTGGTAAGACCCAGTTTTCCATGGAAATAAAGGGAATGTAACAGAGCTTTCTAAACAGAGCTTTCTAAACAAATGTAACAGAGCTTTTTTTCATGGAAAAAAAATGTTTCTTTTAATTAATCTGATAATGCAAAGTTTCTCTAGAGCCAAAAGCAGCATTCAAATCCATTCCTAGACGTCAAAAAATCTTGGGGTAAAATTATGGCACAATGGGGACTTGCTAAGCAAGGTCACAAAGATAGAATTCTACTGTCAACCCTGCTTCCACCAGAAGCCAGATTCATTCTTACGGGACCTACTGTGGTGCTTTGTTCTGAATCTCCACCTATTTCCTTTAACAATTTTAGCCAGCCATCCCATCAGAGTTCTGTAAGAATTTTAAGTTGCCTATATGTGTAAAGACGTAATTCATCTTTTAGTAATAGTAAAGGCACGCTGCAGATAGAAACAGAGGATTCAAAATACTCATTTGCTTTTCCAAAGTCCTTAGCCAAACCCTGCAAATGGGAGTGCCTTTGAGTATTACATGTATATAATGCACATCTCACTCCTAAAAGAACATCTCTGAAGCAGTGGTTTATTGCCCACCCTAGACCATTAAAGGCCTGCTGAGCTTGGGAAGTCTGTAGTTTTAGAAGGAAAGATTCTGCCCTACAGAGTCACAAAAGTGTTCTTCAACACTTTATGCCACCGTCATGACAAATTTCCTTTTCCGGTCTCTCAATGAGCTACAGTATTCTGTTAATTCTACTGTCAACTTGTTGAACTCAACTAGGATACGTGAACTTGTTACAGAAAAATGTGATGTATTAAGTTTCTCAAAAAAACATCACATATAGAAAATACATATAATTTCATTAGGAGGTAAATGATAATCTCAAATTTAATGAATTTGAGATGAAAAAAAGTAAATTCCAATGTACAGTGAAAAACATTTTTCTTTCCAACATTTTCAAAGTACTATTGAATTAGATTATTATCATTTGACCACCATCACCAGATGAGGGAAAGGCTCAAGAGCTTTCCCAAATGTTAAAAATACTTATCTTCAAAAAAAAGAAAAAAGATTAGTTCTATCCTAACATTTTATCCAATGAGCTCCAAAAACAGTATTATTGGAATATCATCAGTAAAATCTCTAATTATCAAAACTTTTGAAAGAGAAAAACCAAGAATTAATCTTCAAAAATGCCAACCAAAGGTCGCAGTTGGGTTCGCCAGGTTTTACGACGATAAACTGTTGCAGGAATCTTGAGCTCAGAGAAGGAGCAGCGTATTTTCAGAGAGTAGCGTGCTCCCCTGCTCCTTCCCACAGGTTAATGAGTAAGAAATGAAATGGGAAACAACAAGGGTCAGTGCGTAATGTGTCACTGCTCATCTATCTATATGGACCCTTACAAGGTGTATGCGCAGGGTCAACATAGGCTTCTCTACAGGATTAGAGAAACAACTTTCTTCCACACTTTTACTGACTCAATATCATTTGTTTCAAAGAACTGGCTAAACCCCTCATAAAGAAAAAAGGACACAGATCTGTGTTTTGTTTTGGAGGGCTGCACTATGGTTGTTTTCCTTACTACAGATTATAAATAGCCCTGCTGAAGCTCTTGGGTTTCTACACCCCTACACCCCTGGCCTTTCAGGTAAAAGCAACATCCACGAACCAGTTTCCAGGGAGAAGAGAAAAACGGTCCTCGTGATGCAGAGAATGTTACAAGTTCCGTCACTGGAACATCACCTTCTACTAAAAAGAATTACCCAAAACAAAAAATAATGAATAAAATATCAAAATGCTTAAGACTTATAAAAAGTAGGAAAATGACGAAAACAAAGTTAGTCAAGCATCTTTAAATATTTACATAGCTGCTATTCGGAGAGTCATCTGTTCCAATGAGCCGTCTCTAAACCCACAGGGTATTTGAATCCGAGGAGATTAATTATAACCGCACACCGACTGGAAGTTACTCTTCTACTCAGCTGTCTGGTTCAAAGGAGGTGAGCAGAGGCAAGTGCGTGTGCATGCGTTTGCCGCCTGGGGACGAAGCAGGCTCTGGGCCTGTGGAGAAAGAGAAGGGCACGCCTCGGAGGTGTCCCATCACCTGTCCTTTGCTCAGAAATGACTGATGCCCCAGAGAAACTGTGAATTCAACAGGCCAAAGGTGTTAATTAATGCAAACACATCCGGGCAAATTAGCAAGAAAGGAGCCTGAAGCAGAGCTGACAGGCACCTGTGTCCGCACCCACCAGCCTGAGCTCTAAGTATACACTGGCTACCTAATACCTGGGGGTGGGGCCACCTGGGTGCAAGGCTACCTGGGCCAGGAATACCCAGGCAAGAGCTATCCAGGCACAGGGTCACCTGGATGCAGGGTCTACCTGGGTCTGGGACGGCCTGGGTCTGGAAACCAGGCCCCTAGGGCGCAGGGCTGAGCCGTGACTCCCTGGCCCTGGACCTCCTGGGCTAAGGCCTACCGGGCCAGTGGGCCACCTGAGCCTGGACCATCTAGGCATGTGTTACCTGGGCACTGGACCTCCCTGGGCTCAGGGATACTTCGGGAAGGCCTCACGGGCACAGAGCTACCTGGACTTGCGTTACCTGGATACCTGGGCTCTGGGATATCTGGACAGGGGATCAGCTGGGTGCAGGGCTACGGAGCCGGGACTACCTGGGCACGGGTCACCCAGGTACAGAGCTCTCTGGCCCTCACTCTCTGAGCCCAGCTGCCCAGGCGCACGCTCACCTGGTGCAGGGTCGGCTGCACTGTCCTCTCCGCTCTCCTCCGCAGCCTCGTCTGCCAGGCCCGAGCCTGGGGAGTCAGCGGCGGCACCACAGGCCGAGCCCGGGCTGCTGGGCTGCGAGGCCGAGTCGCCCTCGCTGAGCGAGCCACAGCGCGCACGGGGCCCCCGATCCCCGGGGCCATCACGGTCTCGGCGCGCACGGCGGTGCACCCGGGAGTGCAGCACCATCTGGTGGTAGGTGCGGAAGATCTTGCCGCACTCGAAGCACTCGGAGGACTTGCCATGGCCAGCAGGGGCGGCAGCGCGGCGGCTGGGCCGCGGGGCCGGCCTGGGGTCCAGGGGTCCAGGCATGGGGTCCCCGGGCGCGCCCGCCCGCTTGCGCGGGGGCCCCTGAGCGCCGGGCTCCGGCTCGCGCTTGCGCTTCTCCTGGCTCACCAGGATGTACTCGCGCCGCTCCTTGTCGAAGGCCACGTCCCCGGCCAGCGCCTCGTCCCACGCCCCGTACTTGAGGTACTCAGCCGGCTCGGCCACCTTGCCCCGCGTGGCCAGCTGCCAGGCCTGGTAGCTGTTGACCGGGTCCAGCTCGGCCACACGCCGCCCCGCCTGCCCGTGGGCGGGCGCGCTGGCCACCGCAGGCCGCAGGTTGAGGCACTGAAGGAAGAGCTGCTGGGAGTCCGGGGGGCTGCCCTGCACCGCGCCCTCCCCGGCCGGAGCCCGCGTCCGGCCGGCTTCCACCCTGCGGTGGATGGCGTTGTGCGCGTTCAAGCTGTCCAGGTTTGTAAACAGGTTCCCACACTTGGTGCAGACTTCGTAGAGGGACAGGCCAGCCACGATCATCTCCTCCTGCACCACGTTGTTGATGGTGGCGATGGGGTCCAGCTCACTCTTGGGCTTGTTCTTGCTCCCAGTCTTGGGGCCGTGCGCCTTCATGTGGTTTTTGAGGAACCACGGCTCTTTGAATCTTCGGCCACAGATGTGGCAGCCGTGGTCGAAGGAGCCTCTGTGCTTCTTCATGTGAGCCTTCAGGAACCAGGTCTGGCTGAAGGCCTGGCCGCAGACCTCGCATGGAAACTCCCCGGGGGTCAGCTCC
Organism: Mirounga leonina; assembly: GCF_011800145.1. Classification (NCBI taxonomy): domain Eukaryota; kingdom Metazoa; phylum Chordata; class Mammalia; order Carnivora; family Phocidae; genus Mirounga; species Mirounga leonina. Next base: position 2,791,602 of record NW_023270854.1, on the reverse strand, counting down.
GGCTTGCCGTTCTCCACGTAGGCCTCAGCCCCACCGGGCACCTGCGCAGTGATGTGGTCCTTCTCGATGTGGCTCAGCAGGGACTCCTCCCTCAGCGTCATGTAGCTGCAGAGCCTGCAGCGGAACGGCTTGTGGGCCTGGTGCACGTGCTGCTCCAGGTCCTTCTTGCGCTCAAACTTGCACTTGCAGAAGGAACACTGGGCTGCAGCCTTGCCCTCCTCTGGGGCGCAGGCAGCCCCCTCGGCCTCCTTCTTGCTGCTCCTCAGCAGGATCTTGCTGTTGTCCACCTGGGTGGCCCCGTTGAGGATCCTGTTGCAGGCGGACGTGCTCTTGGTGGGGCTGGTGCAGCCGTCCAGGCCCTCGGACACGCGCATCTCACCAGCCTCCGGCTCGTGGCCCTGGATCAGAGTGCCGGTGCGGTGGCTGCGAATGTGGATCTTGAGGTTGCCCTTCTGGGAAGCCCTGTGGTCGCAGTAGGGACACTTGTAGGGCTTCTCCCCCGTGTGCTTGCGCATGTGCTGGGACAGGGAGCTCTGGAAGGGAAAGCTCTTGCCACAGATGCAGCAGCTGTGGCTCATGGCCTTGTCTCCGTCCGCCTCGGGGCTCCTGCTTGTCCTGCTGGGGCTCGGGCCCCTTCTCAGCTCCACCTCGGCCTCTCGGTTGCGATCCATCTCCAGGACCAGGGCTCCCTGGCCGGGGCGGGCACGGCTTTCTGTCGCACAGGCCTGCCTGACGACGTCTTATCTCTCCATCTTCACACGAGGCTTCTGCTTCCCAGCTGCACGGACGCACCTGCCAGGACAACTGGCATCTCCTACCTGGAAAGCATGGCAGACGGCAGAGAGCACCTGAAACAGAAAAGACATGGAGATCTTAGGAACGAGGTTTCCCACATCCGCAGGGAACCAGCAACCTCCACGGGGAGCGACAGGCATGCTCCTGAAAACCAGCAGGCCAGTCCACATCAAAGGAGACACCAACACAAATTCAAGTCGATGTACTAGCAGCTGCTTTCCTCTAAGAGATCAATATTTAAACAGTTATTGATAATTGTGTGCTCAATCATTAAAACAAATAACCTTACAAGATTGTACGCTAGAATAATTCTTCTCAAAAAGATACCAAATCTTTAAGGACAGTCTGAGGTGAGTGAAGTTGTGGAGTGTGAAAAATACAGGCCACGGACCAGAAGAGCGGGTGGGGAACGGGAACAAGGAGAAAGGGCCAGGGAGAGGCTGGTAAGGGACACAGAGGCCCAGCTCGTGCCCGGGCCCAGTGAACCGCAGAGGCAGTTGACAAATGTGCCCTGTGTTGAGATGCTAGGGAAACAAGTCTTCAGCGAAGAGCACAGGTGACTGACCCCGAGCTCACGCAAGGTCTATGCCTGGAGCCAGCTGCTCGGGACCGACGGCCAGCACAGCGGCCCCAGCTAATACCACCTCGAGGTGCACAGGGCCACGGAACCACTGCCTCTTAGAGAAGCCCCAACCCAGGCCCATCCCGTCCTTTTGCTCCCGCACCACCACGCCACCCCAATCCCCAAAAGGCCCCCTAGGATCCGGCTGTAGGGCTAAGTCCCAGCCCCAGTGCAGAAAACCCTCTGGACCCCGGGCGTCACGCGCCACCCCCACCCTTCTCCACAGGTCTCATCCCCACGGTGCATTTCCAGGGAGGCTGGGTGTGCCTCTCCCTGGTGACAGCGGGTGTCACAGAGCTTCCAGGCCCTGTCAGAGCCACTCCTCCAGGTGTCCGGCTGTTTCTGGCACCCCGTGCACGGGCAAAGACAAACCAGACAAGGGAGGTGCCCAGCGCCATGCCTGGCACACGCGGGCAACCAGCCACACGGCAGGAAAGCCAACCCGAATGCCTGCAAGCCGCCCAACGGGCCCAAGACAGTACACACCAAAAAGCAATTATCTGCAGTAAAAACGGGAATTTCCATCTGACTTGTGGTAAGTAGAATAAACAAAACAGTGAGCCAATTAGAAAGAATGGGAGAGAGACAGGGCATCTTTCAGAATAGCATTCTGATGGGTTAGAAAGGGAGGCAAGGCGGCCCCACAACTCCCCTGGGACACGGTCTGTTTATCCTTCTCACCTCCAAGCTGAAGTAATTGAGACAGGATTCTGAGGGTCTCTCTACGGGGGTGGAGATGGGAGGGGGGCTCCAGACTTGCACCGAGAGGCACCCAGATGGGCAGATTTTCTTTAAAAATAGCCATGACATATATAAAGGATGCCATGTTTTTACAAACTCACAACCTCATACACACTAAGAACCCGTATTATAAAATTTACAAAACATGAAGAAGCTATAGGTTTCTGGTTTTGAACCAATGTACTAATACACACTTTTTGCTCACAAATGAAAGGTTCTCTCCCAAAAGACCCTGGGCAGCGACTCCTTGTCTGCTCTGGTCGTCTGGCCCGACACGGCTTCACCAGAGCGGACACAGAAAAGAGTACTGACAAGAGGACAGGGAAGTGAAGAGCACAGGGGAACCTGCCCACCAAGAGGGATTCTGAGCGCATGGCACGGCCTGTCCTCCACTTGGAGGCAGGGGTGCAGAAGCCATCGTGATAGATGCCCTCTGGACAGACAACACACCTCCTGCTTTCTCCAAACACCTCCTCCCACAGGCCCTTAGAAGAAATCTTATTTAAAATGATGTATTCTGAAACATCTTCTGATAAAGCCCCGTGCTAGCGGGGTACCCAGGCACCTAAAGAAACCAATGCAGTGAGAGCAGCCAAGTCTGGAAAGAGGCAGAAAGGAGAGGGGCACACAGGTAATCTTTACTCTCGACACTAACAGGTGCAGAGTTCCTCCTGCCGAGAGAGAGCCTCCAAAAATCAAGGACTCCAATAAAGTACATAAATAAAAACTCCCCATAAAAATGGACAAATTGGGTTAACAAGAACACCTCTTAATGATGATTTAAGCTAATTTAAATCATTTTTTCAGGCCACTTTGGTCTTGGCACAAGTTTTGGATGGTTGTGTATGTTGTACATTACTTATGGGTTATACTGCAAATGATTTGCATGCATCCCCTTCTATCCCAGGATTTATTTCATCCCCTCAAAATGATGAATGTGAACTACTATACAAAAGTATGAATGAAACATACTATTCATATTTAGCTCAATGCTCTAATCTGGACATAAAGATCTTAGGAGTTTAAAGAATCATAAAGAGGGCGCCTGGGTGGCTCAGTTGGTTAAGCGACTGCCTTCGGCTCGGGTCATGATCCCGGAGTCCCGGGATCGAGTCCCGCATCGGGCTCCTGGCTCGGCGGGGAGCCTGCTTCTCCCTCTGCCCCTCCCCCCTCTCATGTGCTCTCTCTCATTCTCTCTCTCTGAAATAAATAAATAAAATCTTAAAAAAAAAAAAAGAATCATAAAGAAATAATTTTATGAAGGAAAAAAACTGGAAATTGGCGGCTCTGAAATAATTTTACAAAGTCCACCAGACCTCTCAGTTGGTCGATGAAGAGTATTAAAGTCAGACAGTTCTCCAATTCTAGGGGATCAAACAGCCACAAAGACGAGGTTCACGGAGTACCAGTGCTCAACCAGTTCAGGGCCACAAGAGGCAACTCACAAATGCACCTGGACATAAAAGTGGACTTTTCAAGTGAGAAGACTTGTTCAAACCATCACCAGTGCATGCCCTGTGGCCGGGTTATACCCTCCTTCTTTGCTACTGCGTGTTCAGCACCCCCAGGGGTCGTGAAAGCCAAATGCTTCCCGAGCTGCAGAGCAGCTTCAAGGACGCGGCGTGGCAGGTCGGGGGTCTCCATCCCAGCGCTAGCACGAGTGATGCACCGTTAGGAGCCCTGGTCCCCCGTTAACCAGCCAGGTGGGTCTCAGGGGGCGACCCTCACGGCCCAGGCTCCTCTCCTCATCTCTCAGGAGCCTAGCGTCGGGGAAGCCCCTGCCGAGCCTGTCCTCGGAGCGCCCCCCAGATCCCTGCACGCGTCCGTACACAGTAAGCACCTGCCCGGTCCGGGCCCACAGGTAACACCAGACGGCGCCCTGCCCTGCAGCCCACGGTCTCTGGTGAGCCGCAAAGGCGGGGAGCAGGTGTGCGCGCAGCTTGGCCACCACAGCGGGGGCGGGAGGAAGTGGCTCAGGTGGTCCCAGGCCACCAGAGCATCCAGCAGCTAGGCTGCTGGGCCAAGGGGATGCGGCTGCACTTCTCGTTCTTTCCAGGGGGGTCCTCAGTCCTCTGCACACTGCAGGCGGCTGCCATGTTGGCTGGCTGAGAAATCCACGTTCCTCCTCACAGCCTGGACTCATCGAGTGTCCGCTTCCCCCACGCCCCTGCCCCCAGCCCAGGCCTGGGCACCTTCCGTCAAGAACCCAAACGCCAGAGAATACAGTGTTCTTCCTCGGGCTTCCTCCAAAACCAGCTGAAAAGCCTTCCCCGAGGCCAAGGGGGCCCTGCAATCTCCAGGCGGCTTCTCAAGGAAGGCCGTCAAGAGCGCCCCCGCCATCCGCAAACAGGCTCCTCTTTCTCTCTCGTTTTCCACTTCTTCTCTGCCCACCCCCATCTTTCAAAACGAAGCCCTGCTGTAAATGCCGGGCAGAGGGGCATGGGGCGCCGTTTTAAAGAACCTAGAGATATCACCAAGGGCAAAACAGATCAATGTAGAAATGGAAAAAATGCCCTAACAGCACTAACTATTTAAGCCCCAAACACCCCTATCTTAAGGGAATCACAACATCAACAAAATGGGCTCCCCTTGAAAAAGCTCCAGCAAGTGGCCCCTTCCTGACGCCCACGGGCCACGAACGAAGTTTCTTGCGAACCTTTAAAGCCACAGTGGGAAAGTGATTCCCAGCCACTGACCCTCCTTCGTCCGCAGCCCCATCAACAGATCTTTGTGATATTCTTTTTAGCTACAGGCAAAAACTGCCATGTCAGACAGGCTCATCACTCCTTTTCCAAAAAAGAACAGGAATGCTGTCATCAGAACTCTCAACTTAAAAATGCACCACAGGGGGGCCCAGGGAGGAGGCCTGCGGAGCCGCCGTCAGCCCTCCAGCACCACTAGCTTCCAGACCAAAACCACCACCCACCAGCGCCCCTGGGCCTGGAGGGTCTCACCGGTTTCTCCACACCCACCTCGGTCCCCAGTGGGGAGCGGGTCACGCGCCGCCGCCGCGGGACAAAGCGTCAGACTGCTCTGTCCTGGCCAGATGCGCTTTCGTCCTGAGCGGCCTTTTACTCTCCCAGACAGACAAGCACATACCACATGGGATTTGCTGTCCCAACTTTTCCTACAATAACACGTTAACCTAAAGATAACTAGTGTTATAAAACGTGTGAATAAATGTTAGCTCTTCATGCAGCCCAGAGTGCACGGGGTTCCAGCAGCAGGAACACGAATGGGGGAGGGCGTGGCGGGACAGCAAACACACGGACGTGTTTTAGGCGACCCAGGACGACGCACACCCCACGGACATACAGGCACCACGGCCCCACCTGAACACAGTTTGCCCGTGATGAACCAGTTCTCTTGTCACTGTGTCACAAACTTTGTCCGCGGCGGCAACTGGGAACTTGTCTGGCAAGTAATTTAATTGTTTATGCATAAAACGGCTTGCTGATCAGGGTTTTAAAACAGATTTCCAATGGATCGCTCACTGTGTGTGCATGTTTCTCTAGAGAGAACAGTTTGCAGCTACTCTTTAAAAATGCCTTCTACGTTTTTAGAGATGGCATTTCGTAAAAGGTAATTTAATCGTGCTTATAAAAAAGTAGGTAAAGATAAAATGTTTTTAAGAAAATGAAAGTGTATATTCATAACGTAAAAAAATGCATTATAGCGGAGATGGGGAAGGATTTAAGAGGCAATATGTAAAAGCTGTGAAAATAAAATATGCAGCTAAACTTTAAAATGCAATCGTGGGAACACAGAAATAAATACACCACGAGACCTAAATACACAGATGCAGGGCTGCTGCCTTACCTTTCAGAGACTGTCTCTTTCGCCTGCACGGCACAACTTTCTCAAGACCGCTTACAGTCACTGGATTTGGGGCAAATTTACTCTGTGGGTAAATGTTCCAACTCATAAATCACTTCTCTAGGTGAGGATCCTGGGGACTGCATCTCTGACCTCATACAAAGCAGGGAAGTCACTTCCGGAAGCATGCCCTGGTGACCTGCTGCAGCAGCTCCCTGAGAGGCCAAGGACCGGGGGGTCAAGTCCCCTGCCCTACAGTGACTCCCATAGGGGCAAGACCTGGACACCTGCTATCCAGGATGGACCACCTCTATGACTGTGTGCTCTGCTCCATGCCCAGGCAGACACAGCTCGCTCTTGCCTCTGGGACTCAGGCATGCAGGTCCCAACCCACCTACGCACCCGATATCTTACCTGACCCCTGGCAGCCCTGTGACTCGGTTGGGGCCCTCCCCTAGCTCTCTGCATGGCCCTGGCCCTATCCTAGCACACATCTGGACTGCTTCTTTTTCTGGTCACTTGTGCGTTAGAGGACAAGACTTCTCCCCACCGGCACAGAGCCAAGCACATTTTGGGCATCGCAGTGCTGTCAAGACTACCCGAGATCAAAACCCAGTTCTGCCACTCACTTGGATCAGCGTGACCCCTGTCTTAACCTCTCTGTTCCCCAGCCAATTTTACTTTTTATTTTTTGGTTTTTTTTAAGATTTTATTTATTTATTTGACAGAGAGAGATACAGCGAGAGAGGGAACACAAGCAGGGGGAGTAGGAGAGGGAGAAGCAGGCTTCCTGCTGAGTAGGAAGCCTGATGCGGGGCTCGATCCCAGGACCCTGGGATCATGACCTAATGACTAAGCCACCCAGAAGCCCCCCATTTCACTTTTTAAATGTAAATGATAGTAATGAGAACTATAGTATAATAATTCTGTGAGGTTTAAGTTAATGCATTCTAGGTACAATGTTTAACACACGGTAAATGGTTAACATGTTACATATTATTATTAATAACTGCTGAATAAGTAAATGAAAGGTCACTGCAGGACCCAAGGACACCTACACACTGAGAGTGACAGTATTTGGTTTAAAAAATTCAAAAGGAGGGGCACCTGGGTGGCTCAGTCATTAAGCGTCTGCCTTCGGCTCAGGTCATGATCCCAGAGTCCTGGGATGGAGCCCCGCGTCGGGCTCCCTGCTCCACGGGAAGCCTGCTTCTCCCTCTCCCACTCCCCCTGCTTGTGTTCCCTCTCTGGCTGTGTTCTCTCTCTATCAAATAAATAAAATCTTTAAAAAAAAAAATTCGAAAGGACAAAATAATAGAAGCTCAGGAAACTAAATCAGAAGTCACTAGTGACCCCTATGTATTCAGTGGGCTCTCACAGGCCCACTACAAAAGGTTATTTAATACAACTATAATGCCTTCCACCAGCTACAACCATCCACAGCAAACATGCTCAAACATATTCTAGCTCCCAAACTCTTCATAAAAACTAAACTTTGAAACAGACTAAATATTAAATAATATTTGAGAACTGCTATTTTGTTGGGCTGGTAATACAGAAGAACATTCTTAGTTTTTAGAAATGTTGATGAAATATTTTGGAGGTGGTTTACAAAAAAGAGAAAGGCCAATATATAAAAATGTTAACAACTGCTGGATCTAGATAGCAGGTGCAGGTATGTTTATTTGTCAGATACCAAAACCAGACAAGGACACCACACAAAAAAAGAAAATTGCAAGCCAGTATCCTTGATAAACCAGAGATCCAAAAATCTTCATCAAAATATTAGCAAACTGAATTCAACAATACATTAAAAGGTTCATACACCATGATCAAGTGGGATTTATTCCAGGGATGCAAGGATGGTTCAACATCCACAAGTAAGTCAGTGTGATACACTACATTGACAAAATGAAGGATAAAAATCACATGATCATCTCAATAGATGCAAAACGAGCAGCTGACAAAATTCAATACCCATTTATAATAAAAACTCAACAAAGCAGGTAAAGAGAGAACATATTTCAACGTAATAAAGGTCATATATGACAAACCCACAACCAACATCATACTCAGTAGGGAAACGTTAAGAACTTTCCTCCTAAGATCAAGAACAAGACAAAGATGTCCACTCTCACCACCTTTATTCAACCTAGTATTAGAAGTCCTAGCTAGAGCAATAAGGCAAGAAAAAGGGAAAAAAGTCATCCAAATCGGAAAGGAAGAAATAAAACTGTCACTATTTGCAGATGACATGATATTATATACAGAAAACCCTAAACACTCATCAAAAAACTATTAGAATAAACTATTTCAGTAGAGTTGAAGGATACAAAATCAATATACAGAAATCTGTGGCATCTCTATACATTAATAACTATCAGAAAGATAAATTAGGAAAGCAATCCCAGGGGCGCCTGGGTGGCTCAGTTGGTTGGGCAGCCAACTCTTGGTTTCGGCTCAGGTCATGACCTCATGGGTCATGAGAGCAAGCCCACGTCAAGCTCCAAACTCAGCATGGAGTCTGCTTGAGATTCTCTCTCTCTGCCCCTCCCCGCTTCGTGCATGTATGCACATGGACTCTCTCTAATAAATAATCTTTAAAAAAAGAAGAAAAAGGGGCGCCTGGGTGGCTCAGTCGTTAAGTGTCTGCCTTCGGCTCAGGTCATGGATCCCAGGGTCCTGGGATCGAGCCCCGCGTCGGGCTCCCTGCTCAGCAGGAAGCCTGCTTCTCCTCCCACTCCCCATGCTTGTGTTCCTTGTCTTGCTTCGTCTCTGTCAAATAAATAAATAAAATCTTTAAAAAAAAAAAGAAAGAAGAAAGAAAGAAAGAAGAAAAAGAAATCAATCCCATTTACAATTGCATCAAAAAGAATAAAATACCTAGGAATAAATTTAACCAAGAAGATGAAAGAACTGTACACTGAAAATTACAAATGTTTAGACACAAATAAATTAAAAGATATCCTGTGCTCATGCATTACAAGAATTAATATTGCTAAAACATCCCAAAGCAACTACAGATTCAATGCAATCCCTATCAAAATTCCCATGGCATTTTTCATAGAACAAATAATTCTAAAATCTGTATGGCATCCAAAAGACCCCACATAGCCAAAGCAATCCTAAGAAGGAAGAACAAAGCTGGAGGCATCATGTTCCTTGATTTCAAACTATACTACAAAGCTACAGTAAATCAAAACAGTATGCTATTGACATAAAAACAGACACATTGATCAATGGAAAAGAACTGAGAGCCTAGTAACAAACTGACATGTATACGGACCATGAATTTACAGCAAGGAGCCAAGAACATCCAATGGTGAAAGCAGTGTCTCCAATAAATGATGTTGGGAAAACTGGACAGCCACATGCAAGAGAATGCAACTAGCCTGCTATCTTAACATAAACAAAAATTAACTCAAAATGGACTACAAACTTGAATGTCAGACTTGAAACCATAAAACTCCCAGAAGAACACATAGGTGGAAAGCTCCGTGACACTGGTTTTAGCAGTGTGTTTGAACCTGAGTCCAAAGGCAAGGGAAACTAAAGCAAAAATAAACAAATGGGACTATTTCAAACAAAGAAGCTTCTGCACAGTGAAGGAACCCATCATCAAAACAAAAAGGCAACCTACTAAGAGAAGATATTCGCAAATCCTATATCCAGTAAGGGGTGAATATCCAAAATATATAAAGAGCTCCTATAACTCAACAATAAAAAAACAAACAACCTGACTAAAAAATGAGAAGAGGATCTAAAGAGGCATTTTTCCAAAGATATACAGATGTCAACAGGTACAGGAAAAGGTGCTCAACATCACTAATTATTAGGAAATTATAAATCAAAACCACAATGAGATATTACCTCACACCAGTTAGAATGGCAATTACCAAAAAGACAAGAAATAACAAGTGTTGGTGGGAATGTAAAACAGTATGGAGATTCCTCGAAAAACTAAGAGCAGAACCACGATATGATCCACCTGGTTCCACTTCTGGGTGTCTACCTGAGGAAAACAAAATCACTAATTCAAAAAGATACCTGCACCCCTCATGTTCATGCAGCATTACTGACAGTAATCAAGATATGGAAGCAACCTGAGTGTCCACCGAGGGATGCACAGATAAAGAGGATGTGGTGTGTATACACATACACACGGAACACTACGCAGCCCTAAAGAGGAACGGAATCTTGCCTATGTGACAGCACGGATGGACCTTGAGGGCATCGGGCCAAGTGAAGTAAGTCAGACAGACAAGTACCACACGACTCCACTCACCTGTGGAATCTGAAAAAAAGAAAACAATATTAAAACAAACTCATAGATACAGATCAGTGGTAGCTCCAGGGGAAGAGGGTGAGCGAAATGGGGGTCACTGTAGGCGGACAGATGGTGACTAGTCTTTTGGCAGCGATCACGGAGTAGTGAATACAGATGTCATGTTATAATGTTGGACACCTGATGCTTGCAGAACGTTATGGGCCAATTGCACCCCATTAAAAAAAAATAGAATGTTGGAATATTATTCAGCCAAAAGGAAGCAAAAAAAATAAATTAATATAAATAAAACACCTCAGCATTACTTTTTTAATGCTAATTACTGAATCTAGATGGTGAATGTATGTGTGTTTCTTATTCTTCCAAATTTTATGGATTTTGGAAGTTTTTCACAAAAGAAGCTTAAAAAAAAAATAACTCCCACTTGCAACCCCAGGAAGGAACACAGCTGAAAGAGGGGCTCTGGTGGGCCCTTCCCCCCCCCCCCCCCCCCCCCCCCCCCCCCCCTTCCCCCCCCCCCCCCCTCTCCCCCCCCCCCCCCCCCCAACCATCCTGCTCTCCAGGCCTGGAGGAAGCTCAGAAGGGTCCAAGGAATGCAGTTTGAGAACATTACCTTTTGTTAATTCTAGTATTCAAAATTCAAAATTCAAAAAAAAAAAGAAAAATCATCTGAATAATAAACTGTTCAAATGAAAAGCAGTACTTAAGAGACGGCTCACTGATGCTGAGAAGCTCAGGAATCCACCCAAAGCTTGGTCACAGCCTTACCGCAGTCCGAGCAGTGGCTTCTCCAGCCAGATGAACTTGCCCGAGCTAGTCCTGGGGTTCCTGGTGACCCCAGTCCACTGCTTCCCAAGGCAAAAAAACTGGTCATGCAGTTGAGGTTTCTTTCCCACATTTTAAACAACCATCTTCTAACCAGTTAACTATGGCATTGCCAGGGGAAAAAGGTAAAATACCCTGCCTTTTAAACAGTAAGCATCTCTCTGAATCTACAGGAAATCTTGCCATTTTCTGCTCTGTGAAGTAAATCAACACAAAGCAGAAGCCGAATGATTTTGTACTGATTTCCCCAAAACTATCAAAAATAATTCTATCAACAACTTCTCGTGCACAAGGAATCCAGAGGCTAATTTTCAAGTAACCTCTAATATTTTGAGCCACTTGCCTAACAAAACTCTGCAAGTTTCTTTAAACCTACCCAAACCAGAGTGGGAGGCATAACAGGCCCCGAAGGGCTGCAGGAGAGCGGGACGGGGCGTTTCCTGCTCTGAGGGAGAGTTTTCAGTTTAGGGAAGCAGAACCCGAGGCTCGTCCTGTTTTTCAAAGAACTCTCTAGTTGGGTTCTTTTTCAGTTCTGGTTCATTAATTAGCCATATGACGCTACTAAGAAGTAGGTTTGCTCTCCTCGGGTGCACCGTGGCCCCTCCTCCGGTCTCCCCTGGCCACCCTCTGGGGGAGCCCCGGGCTTCCAGGAGGGAGGCGGGAGCAGCGGGGGCTCCCCCAGCCTGTGTGCGCAGCTCTGGTAATGGGAGAATTTGTGCCATCTGAAGAGTCAGGCAGGCCGGGAGGATGCCCTTACAAAGAAAACAGCTCTCTGCAGACACGCTGTGGGTATTTACGGGAGTCTCGTGACTCCAAAAGGCAAGTCCCCAAAGGAGAAGGAGAGTGGCTGGCCTGTCCCCGGAGCCCTGGTGCTGCCCAGCGCTCCAGGGCATGCCCGGGAACACAGGCCCCGGGGGGGGGGGCCGGGCCGGGCGGGCACTATACTGCCCGTCTGTTCGCCTGCAGACAATGAAATGGGCTCTACTCCTTACACTGTACTATTATGGGCCATGAATCAAAATACATCATTAACATCCTGCACAGGCTTATCTACGGCTGAGACAAAAAGCCTATTCTTTGAACAAATGGGGAGAAATTCCATAACAACAATGAGGAGTTCCTCTCTGCACACACCAATCTGCCCCAGATTAACAATCCCCGGCTTATAGTCCGCAGCCCCGTCCGAGCTGCTCCATGAACTGATGCATTCACTGCTGGGGAGTTAAGGACCCAGGCTGACAAGGCCTTGAGAACGCCTCGCTCAGGCCAATCAATAATCCATTATGAGCAAACTACATTTCCACTCTAATAAGAAGAAATGAATAAAAGGCCACCAGAATCGGCAGCATTCACAAGAAACCCCACCCCACCTCCCCCACTAGGGGAAAAAGGACACAAACCCAGTATCCCCGAGTGTAAGGAACACACAACTGCCCACAGGCAAGGCAGGCCCTATTTCCAAACGGCCAAGAACAATGTGCTCAGACGTTGCTGCCAAGAGCACTCATTTTAAAGGTACGTCTCAAATATGCTTTGTTCAGAACACAGAGTAGGAGAAAAAACCATCCACGCAACATTGACAAAATCCCACTTTCTCAAACAAAGGTTCCCTTTAAATATCTTTAGAAACCCCCCAAAAATCAGGCCAACACATTAGTAGTCCCCAAATGTAACTAACTGCCCCTAATAAGGTTTTACTATGCAAACTGCACGATCTTTCGGCAAGACCCGGGTCGATGAGCAGCTCAGACCCCGGCTGCGGCCAGGGCTCCATTTACAGCCGAAACGCCTGAGGACCTCGCTGTGATTCTGCAAGCAGGCTCCCGTTCATGAAGTTGTTTACCACGATCTGTCACACACGCAAATAAAGTCCTGGTCCCGGAAAAGAGAGAACCCATCTTCACCTCCAGAGAGAAGGTGGAAACAGAGAACAGTAACGACCGTTTGCCGACATATTTCCAAAAGAAAATATGAATTAACATCAGCATCACAGCTGCCCGTACGTCCTCTGACTGAAATAGAAAGACTGGTAAGTCAAACCTGACCCTCCGGGGGAACAAAAAAAGCAGATGAATACACCATCTAATTATTGATTACATTCAGGAACGTCCTAGAATAGATGAGGGAGGATGTGGGAATTTTCCTTCCCCAGTCACTAATAACAGATCCAGAAAAATCCAAAGTAGGCATGGAGACTTTCATCCGGAAGCATCCATGTGAAAACAAGCAGGGGCTGGGTGTTTTAAGATCAAAAGGAAAGACGCACCCTTTTACTAGTTTTTTTTTTTTTCCTTTGCTCTCTAAAATCAATGCATCGCTCTTGCTGGCCATTTATGATTTCCAAGGCTTGTATTACAAATTGACTTTATCGATCTATTTGTCCCTAAAAAAAGTGAACTTCTCTAAACTGGGAAAAAAAAGGGGGGGGGGCGGGAGAAGGAAAGATGGGAAAAAAGAAAAGTTAACAGGAGCCAGGGCTTGCTCTGTAATGTTCTGCACATAAATGCCCTCCTGGGGCCCCTGGTCGGCCACAAAGAGCGGGGGTCTGGGGGTCCATCCAGCGCCCTGGAGCCGCCCGCACGGCCAGCGTAGTTAATGATCTAGTCAACGTTTCCATTAAGAGACCATGTCCCCCAACCCGGGCCGCTCGGCATTTTACAAAAAGAGAGAGCAAATCCCTCGCTTCATTACACGAACCACAAAAGCAGCCCAGTTTCACTCTGACTTTTTTCCACGCTGCATCAAGGGGATGAAAGCCTAAGTTCCGAATAATTCAGAAATACTGAAAACCTGGAGGATCCCAGAGAAAATCAAGACTCATAAATTTCTAGCTTTAAACCAGACATGGAAGATCCGAAGGCTTTAGATAAACTACAGGGGGAAATCCCATTTACGAGCGGCTGGTAAGTTTTTACTGAGCCTAAACTCAAAAGTGCACACCAATTCAGTGCCTAATATAAATTTTTTTAAAGAAATTATCAACAGTGAAAACAAAATAATCCCATGTAGAAACTTGCCGTATTTTCTCGCTGTGTCACACTTCCTGGTCGACTGGATGTACGTTTTTGAAATTGGTATTAGTTGATTGCAAAACATATTTTAACAGAAACTCGTTTCTACAAATAAGCTGTATTTTACTGCAAGTAAACCAAGAACAAAGGACAGTATTTGCCCCCCAACCCATTGACAGTGACCTATTTTCCAGACTTTTACCAAAAACCAACGTTTTTCTCCCTGTGTAAGAACACAGACTGCAATGAATACCTATCTGACGTTATCGCTTTCCTCTGTGCTTTTCGTGAACAGCCTGGAAGTCTCCACCATCAAATAAAGAACTGTGCCCAAGAATACAAAGAGAGATAATTATGTGCGGTAAGCCATAAAACACTCTGTTAAACATTACCTTCCGAGGTAGGACTGTTGAGCACAGAAGTCAGCCCCCAAAAATCCCTTCATTAAGAGCGCACGGGAAAAATAAACACTTCAGTGATCAATTTTACTGAATTCCAAGTAACTGCATACAAAACATTTTCTGTAAAGATACCCTGAGCGGAGTTTATTTTGGTAGGACAGCTGAAAGGCATACCATGCAAGAAATTAAGACTTTCTTGGCCCTTGTACAAACACCAATCAATACTTCAAGAGGATCAAAATTAGAAAAGGACAAATCTTCCCCAAATGCTTCAGTATCTAAGGCACATACAGTAGAACCAGTTTAAATTTTCCAGATCCATTACTGCTAATAACTACTGTAACATGACCTAGTTTATCACTCACACACACAGCACCTTTGAGAGCATTTGAGCCTCTTAAGAAGAGTGATCTATCAGAGAATGTTTACAAAGAGCAATTCTTGACAAGAACATGATGTCACATTGCCCTAGGATTTATCCTGCATTGCTTGTCTAAAAATATATTTTCAAGCACACTTAATGACACATCCCTGCAAGCTCTAACTTTTGGAGATAAAAGACCATCTCTACCTTTCTTGCAAGGAACAAAAAAGGATAAACACACAAAATCCCATTCTAACTCCCCAGAAGAATGTTACCATGTTATTCGGCCACAAAAGTTAAGGAAACGCTGTATGTGAAGTGATCGCAAATGATCTTGCAGAAATGAGGACGGGATGTTTTCTAAGCCAAAACATCTTACCCAGCAGCAGCTTTTGGGGAAAAGTGAACATAAAATACAAGAGGGCAGGTCTGGGGATTCCAGAGCTCGCAGGCCCCACGGCCGCCCCCCTGGCCTGGGGAGGGGAGAAAGGGTACAGCACTGTCCCCTGGTGCTCACAGACAACAGCAGTCCCACCAGTGGCTGCGAACGGTGTCCATGAACCCGAAGACCACGACGCGGACGCAGGGCCCACCTCCACCGAATCTTGCGTTGGGTTCCCGCAGAGTCCACACTGAAACCTAGAGTCAGAATGGTGGCGGGCCCGTGCAACCCGATGTATGTTGATTCTGTCAGACGGTCATTTCCCTGTCTCTTTTCAACCCAAGCAGCAAGCTCTAGATGCCTCCTCCATCCGTTCAGAGCAAGGACCGGAGCGGACGTGGCGCACTGCGAGGCGACAGACCAAGGTTCCCAAGGGCCGCATGGGCCCAGGTGGGAGCCCAGGGCTCGGCTCAGTGCAGGCGTGGCCCCGGGTGAGGGGGCCGAGGGCCTGGGAGCCTGCTCTTGTGTTCTAGGGACCATGACATCCGAGCTGGGGCTCCTGGTTCACGAAAATCACTCAGGAGTGGGCGTTTACGGAGACCAACTCTAGAAACGCCTATTCGGTGAAAGGGACAGTTACTTGTAAACTCACTGTGGGATGCCCACACGACACCCACGTCAACAGGAGGCTGTCGCAGAGCCGCCGAATGACGGCACACCTGCGCCGCATGAGCCGGGTCTCCCATGAGCACAGACCTCCACGGGAGAGAGAAAACGGGAACGTGTGGGGCTCACCCACCCAATACACAAAGTACTGGAAAATCAAAATACAGTCGCTCTGAAGTATGTTTCCAACTCCGTTATCTGAATGAGCTCCTATTCCATTACTTCGTCGTCACGGTTAATGACCAGAGGCTACGTTTACCTCCGCATCCCCGCGACCCAAGAAGGGCCTCCCGTCTCCTGCTCCAGGAGGAAGGGCAGGGCCCATCCAGCGGAGACTCCATGAAAGGCACTCACTCCTAAAAGCAGAGGCTCTGTCACCGCAGGTAAGGACAGTGGGACTCCTCTCTCCACTCACGGGAGACAACAGATGCTCCCTTCGGCTCCGCTCCTTACCAGACTCCTCGGGCGGCTCACACCGTCCACGCACAACCCTTTCTGCCTTTCCGAACCCTGGGGGTACAAACACCCGCACCTCTTCGGGGAAACGCGGATTACTGTTTGAGAAACGCAGGCCAAGGAGTAACTACAGTCGAGACCTTCCTCAACTAAAGGCCCCCCAAATCGTGCCTCTTTGGACCCATAAATAACTAAGCACAATCTGGTCATGCACAAAATCAAACAAGATGGGGCGCCTGGGTGGCTCAGTTGGTTAAGCGACTGCCTTCAGCTCAAGTCATGATCCCGGGGTCCCGGGATCGAGTCCCGCATCGGGCTCCCTGCTCTGCGGGAAGCCTGCTTCTCCCTCTCCCACTCCCCCTGCTTGTGTTCCCTCTCTCGCTGTGTCTCTCTCTGTCAAATAAATAAATAAAATCTTTAAAAAAAAAAAAAATCAAACAAGATTCCCAGTGCTGAGTCCCATAACCTGGCGTGTTCTCTGGGCAGAGATTGGCCCCATGAAGCCTCCGTGGGCACCACCACCTCCACTTAGGGAGGAACCGACCCAAAGCTTCTAGACTCTCACCACGTCGTCAACATACATCATAATTTTAGGTGACTGCACACAGCCATACCCCCCCCACCCCGGAAAGTGCACGCAACACATTTCACCAGACACATGATCAAACCCTGACCCTCAGAGCTCAGGATTTGGTTTAAACTGCACCACTGCATATTTACCCGTTCGATGCAATGAAAAGGCACCATTCACTGATTCACTGTGGGGGGTTTGTGACTGCCATCCTAACTACAAATACGGGTTTCTCCGCTCTACCCTTAAAATCATACCGAGCTAGTCACACACACATACACTGCAAATCGCTTTCGATTTCTTTATATTTACACTGTTTTGTTTTTTAAGTTTTTTCCAAAATTGGTCTGTTGCACGGAAGGTGCCCAGTTACAGAGCACCGGGAGGCTTGGTGAGTCGCACACATGGTGCTGGCTGTTAATTGTGCAACAGTGCAAGCCACAGAAAGGGAAAACACCACCCTCAGCGCTTCACATTCGTCACGCCCCTAGATGAAGCTCGGGGCTCATGGGAAGGGGTGAGAAGCCCTGCCAGGAAGACACCACACACAGAAAACAAAAAGACGCTTATTTCTAAGCATTCATAGGTAAGCCCCTACATTACACCACGTGCATGTGGCCAAGAACAAAGATCTGCCTGAGTTCCTCGCATGTTAACCTCCTGCTTATTAGAAAGTTCTCAAAAAGGTGCTACAGGACTTGTCAATGATTCTAAGCTTTTTCTCCCTAAGCTGAACCTACCTGCATTTGAGATAAGCACACCATACTGGCTTTCTTAGGTAATGACAGTTTCCCTCCAGCTAGTTCTAAAATCTCCTAAGGGAAACCTTTCCAAATTAGGACCAAGAGTCAAACTTTGCTTTCGGGAGAGATGCACAAGCTTTGACTTGGGGCCTAGAGTAGAGGGCTCTAAACACAAATCGGTTCCTTTCAGGAGACCATGTTGATCCAGTCTTGCCATGTCACAGGTAATTCCTACCAATGTCATGCTCTTCACCAAGTGAAAACACAGCTTCACTAGGAAACACATGGAAAATACCACTGTCCTGGGGAGGTGAGCTTCTCACCCACGTGGAGGTCTAGCCTGGTGCCCAACACACACTGCGGCTTCCCGCGTGCACGCGCCAACTGTCTCAGGATGCACATAATAATCACTCATTTAGCTAAGCTCCACCTGCAGCCCCATCCCTGCCATGGCCAAGCTCTTCCAGAAAAGCCCTCTCAGAAGGAAACACTGGCAGGAAGGGCATCTGAGTCGCGTTGTCCTCGAGGTTCATGGTTTTCTCACCAGCGCGCAGACCGGCGACGCATTCCACCTTCCAGGCACGGAGCCTCGCCCCGCGCACGTGGGCGCCCACAGGAGGCTCTTCTCACGGAGGGGCTCCCCACGGAAACCCCAGCCCCGAGGACCCGCTGGAGGGGGGCGGCCACGGCCCGCGTGGACTGGTCGTACCGGACACTGGGGCTCGAGCGCAACAGGACATCAAGCAGAACCAGACACCTTCACAGAAGGCTGGTTCCCTCCCTGTTTTTCTGGAAGGGGCAGGGACTGATTTTTACAACCATTGACCTCGAGTAGTCCATGATGGTTTACAGCAACCACAGAACCAGGGAGAGGCACCTGTCCTAACAAGACAACTGTCCCCACCACCAGCAGGCCCTGTCTCTATGCAACCGGCTAACTTTGACGGCGTCCTCGGGGATCTGCCTTTGCGTCCCCAGCGCCCCATGCCACCGCAACCACAAGCAGGACGGCACATGGGCGTGAGCGGACGAGGCCAACTGCAGCCTCCTCACCACCGAGGGGGCCAAGGGCACCTGGGGACCACACTGTTTGAGGGGCCCTGGATCACCCTATGTCTTGTGGCCTTTAACGGAGATTTGGGGGGCGAGTCATTTGTCACATACAGTTTCTACAGTTGTCAGAAACGTACTCAGAGGATGTTTCGCCATCGTGCATTCCAAACGTAGAGTAAGAAAATGTACATAAAGTCCTTAGACCAGTGCCTGGCCCCTGGTGGGCACTCAGCAAGGGGAGCGCCCCTTCCCCGTGGGGGCCCGATTCCAAAATTCAGCTGCAGTGTCAAAAATCACAAGGAACCCAACCCCGATCCGCGTCCCTACACAGGAGCGGTTCTGCTGTGGGCGTCCCGAGGCCCGCCTCCTAGGTCTAATTACTCAGATGTTCACCGAGCGCCCACCTCAAGCCGGGCGGCCCCCACATGCTGCTCACACCTGGGCAAGTCTCTGGCTCACTTGGGCATCTGTGCCTGCAAAGGGAGGGTCCACTTCAGGTGGAGATGCTAAGGAAACGCCCCTCCTCTGACACTCCAGCCAAATGATTTCCCCCAAATCCAGAGATAAAAACCTATGGAGCGTTCCTTTTCCACCCTATTTGGCATCAAAATATCTTTCAGATTAAAATCAAATTTAGTATTTTCCTTTGGGCTTTTAAACTTATTTTCAAAGTGTTTTTGTCCCAGAAGAGCTCCCTGGGCTTCAGTGGTGTGCCTGGGGTCCCCACAGGAGGGGACTTCATGTGGGGCTTCAGTTCTCCAAACTTGGAGGCTCCTCCCAGCAAATTCAAATCAAACCATTTCACAACTTTAACCAAATGACAATCCACACAATTATCTGAGAAAAAGAAAGAAAAGTTTGCGCTACAATACATCTCCTTATAAGGAATGCGAGCCTAACACACTTCAGCTTCTAGAATGTCCCTTTAGGTAAGACACAGACACCAGAGAAGGCTGAGTCCATGCATGTCCCAGCACACGGCAGGCAGACAAAGACTAGGATCTGCTCGTGGCAGAACCGCCCAGTGAAAACGAAACCTCTCTCCCTGCGGACACAGATGGACGTTTCCTCCACGAGTGATGGAGGAAAGGAACATCCAGGAGTTCAGGGTTCACTGATCCCCACACTAGGGCTTTGCTGCCCGCAGCATCGCCTCCCACAAGGGACCCTGCAGCTAGCTGCCTGCCACCCCCAAGCACGCTGCCCAAAACACCACGGAGCAGACGTTGTGCAAACGTGGGCGGAAAAGTCAGCCCCACTCCCATGCACACAGCGTCCTTCGAGCAACACTTCCCCAGATAACAAAACGAAAGCGTCCCTCCCCACACGCCCGCGCCCCACAGATCTACCCACACAGGCGAGCTCAGGGAAAATCCCTGAAGAGCTTTTGCTGCACTTAACCCTGATCCCTGAAAAACAGGTGCTCTTGTTGAGTTCTTTTCCTATTTACCATCAGATGCCTTTTGCCATTTTTCCTGCTATGCCAGGAAAAGCGACCCCACGCCAAGGTCAAACTGAAAACTATTGTTTTAGCTTAAACGCTCTCAATCCCAGGTCCGTAAAACACAAGTCCCATGGATTAAACAGGAAGGTCTCCTCATCGACCCAAATATGACTTTCCTGTGAGGGAGTCAGTGAAGTAACAAGACCCTCCTGGATGGACCCCCGTCACCATGGCTCCTCCCAGGAAAGGAGCTGAAACTGCCCCCTACCCAGGCCTCTCCCAGGGCCCGAACTCTTCCAAAGCTCTGGTTTCAGGTGATCACACTTTTCCTTTTGAGATGTTATCTATTTTTTATTTTTTCCCAGTTTATTTATTTTTGGTTTTTTATTAAGTTTTTTAATCAAGTGATGACAACTTTCAAAAAAAATTGCTATTGTTTTTTTTTTTTTTAAGTTTTTTATTTATTTGAGAGAGAGAGAGCACACACAAGCAGGGGGAGGGGCAGAGAGAGAGGGAGAAGCAGGCTCCCCGCCTAGCAGGGAGCCCGATGCGGGGCTGGATCCCAGGACCCTGAGATCATGACCTGAGCCGAAGGCAGATGCTTAACTGACTGAGCCAACCCAGGCGCCCCTCGCTATTGCTCTTAAGAAAAAAATTAACTGCTGCAAATGCACAGACATAGATGTTTTCAGGAGAGAGAAAAGCACCTCGGGCAGCTCTGGTAGCTCACAGCATGGCAGACGGGAGGCTTCTCCCCACTCCGCACGCAGTGGCCGGTCCAGACAGCACGCAGGCCGCCTAACCGCATCGGGTTTGAGCACCTGGACGGGTCGGCAGCACATCCACACCTGAGGCAATCCACGGCGCTTTCCTCCTGGCGGCGCTCCGCTCCGCACAAGGCTCCCGCCACCGGCCACCCGAACACCAGGCCCTGCGGATGGCTCGGTCTTCCGTCTGGACCGTGGATCCGGAGGGCAGCCGCTCTACCTCCGCCTGCACTGCCGGAACTCGCGGAGCAGACCCTCGGGTTCAGGGCTGACGGGGACCACCACGCTGACCGTCCAGCAAGCGGCTGTGCTGATCAGAAGCAGCATTTCCTTGAAATCTCAGCTTCCTCGCCGTCCGCGTGCTCAGTGTATGCACCGCTGAGCTCACCCAACCAGAAAGGCATTCCACAGACACGCGACAGCGACATTTGCAAACATCTCTTCGAGGCTAAAATAAAATGCTTCTGCTGAGGAGCCATAAGCAGTGCATGGGGAGTCTTTCCTCTCAACCCAAAGGGACACATACTTTCTAAGAATGGGTAAAGACGGGGAGAGATCCATCAAAGTCGGATCGCACGCTGGCTTTCTTCACGTGGTCATGCAACGTGTCTCCGCGTCCAGGCTCAGGACCTGGAGCTCATGACAGCGTCGTGGCGCGTTCCTGGAGCCCCTGGCCGTGTCTCCCGCTGGTAGCTGGGGACCTCGAGAGGACAGTTAAGAGGTGCCAGGTCCCTGGGACCAGGAGTGCAGAGCCCCAGCAGCGACGTGGGGTCCAGGGGGAGCGTGCTAGCCTCCAGAGCCTTGCAAGGCCTCTCCTCACCCCATGCCTGGTCACTTCACTTACAGAGAGATTCAAAGGTTTCCTTTTATCTTTCCCATTTTTAAAAAAACTATTTAGTGATGTGTCTTTTAAGACCTGAGGTGCATCATGGATCCCTCAGGACACTGGGGCAGGGCCAGGGGTGGAGGGGGACACCGCACTGGACCGGAGGGATGTGACCACAGCCGCGTATGCCTGGAGGGCAATGGCCGCCTCCACACCTGCAGGTGACCCCCAGGACAGGCCTGGCCCCAGAGCTCTCCGGGTGCCTAAGGCTCGTGCGCCAGATGCCAGAGCCTGACGCACAAGATGGGACATCTCATAAAAACTACCTGCTGGACGGTGGGTCTTTGGCATTTGGGTTTTTTGAACAAAGCACTAACTTTCTTCTGACTTAGTTTTTCCTTGACTGAAACCAACATTTCAGAGTGATGAGCGCTGAGAGACCATTTCCTGCCTCTGGACACCTCGGGCGGAACAAGGAAGAAGAAACAGAAAAGATTTTATTCTTTGGCAGCAATTCTTCAGTCCAGGAAACTCTCAGGAGAAAGAAGGCTTTGAAAAACTCTATTTACCATCCCCCATGGGCCAAGCAGCCCACGTCCGTCTGAGAAACACTCTGATGCCCATTTCCAGACAGTGCACAGGAGGAAAATTCCAGAATCAACCGTGATATGCAGGAGGAAGAGAAGGAATCTCAGGGACGGCGCCTTGGGGAGAACCACCTTCCACCTCCTTGCCCAGACTCACTAAAGCCATGAAAGTCGAAGGAAGCGGAGCTGGAACGACCAACAAGCGTAAGTCAACAGAAGAACCATGGGGCGGACCTGGCGAGCAGAGCCTCTCACCTCCAAGTCTTCCTCCCCAGATGGACGCACACTCCACAGAACACCCGACCAGGCCTCCTCCGCGTGTCCAGGGCGAGGACAGCAAGGGACATCTGCGGGGGTCCTGGGAGGGCAGGAGGGGCATCAGCGGGAAACGTGGAGGGACACGGGCAAGGCCCGGGGCGCAGAGACACTGCGGCACAGATGTCCACCCTCCAGATCTGACGAACGCTCTGCCTGAAGACGTTAGCGCGGGGACGCTGCGCAAAGGGGCTGTGGGAACTCTGAATTATTGCAAAACTACAGTGAAAGGACACTCCCTGGATGTTGTGCAAACACCCCCAATGTCATCCAAATAATAAAACATTAGTAACCTGCTTTTACAAGAGCTCTTTGCCTTCCTTAAATAAAATAGTGTTTGCCTGTTAAGAATAAGTAAATGAGGGGCGGCTGGGTGGCTCAGTCGGTGAAGCGTCTGCCTTCGGCTCAGGTCGTGATCACAGGGTCCTGCAGCGAGCCCCGCATCGGGCTCCCTGCTCAGAGCGGAGCCTCCTTCTCCCTCTCCCTCTACCCCCGACTCGCGCTCACCCTTTCTCTCCCTCAAAAGAAAAAATAAAATAAAATAAATAAAAATCTTAAAGAAAGAAAAGAATAAGTAAATGAAACAAGATTACAGAAAAAGACCAGACCAGCGCATGAGGGGCAGAGAGCAGTCCCCAAACAAAGGAAGGTTCGTGATGCTGTGGGGCCGCAGCCAACCGAAGACACGGAGCTGCCCCTGGTGCGGGGACGTGCGGGGACATGTGGGCCTGGCGGCCTCCCTCCAAAATCTCCCCGCGCCCCCAGAGCCCCTCCGGGCAGCGGCCACTTGGACACACGGGTAACGGTGTGTCCTGCGGGCCAGGTGCTGTCCAACACTTCTGTGTGTGTGTGCACACGTTCCACGTGCCCCGGTCCCCGTGCAGTGACCACGGCCACCCTCTCCCCAGAATGCAGAAACGGGCACAGAGAGGGCAGGCACACTGCCGAAGGTCACGCAGCATGGAGGCAGCTGCATGGCGGGCTTCGGTGCCCGGCCCCTCTGACGGGCATGGGAGCCGGGGTGCGCCTGTGCATGCTCCCTTCGTGGGGGAAGCAGAGCGGAGCCCCACACGTGGACGTTTCAGACGCCACCCCGCAGAACAGGGGGTGGAACGGAGCGTGGAGACAGGCGGCAGGCATGGCCGGTGGAGGACCGGCAGGAAGAACACCGAGAGCCAGGAACAGAGTCCTGAGGAAGGAAGAAGAGGCAAAACCCCCTGCTTCGGCCCTCGCTCTCCGCTGCTCTCCACAGCACCCAGTCCCCAGCTCAGAAGAGCCAGGCGCCACCTCTGAATGGGACACCGGCCCCTGTGCTCCCGGGCCCCTGTTCACTGAGGCCCGACTCCCCTTCTGACCTCCGTCCCCAGGGACCCAAGCCCTGCTGGAAACTCCCGAGGTCCCGCGGGAGCAAATATTAATTCCAGCTCCTGTAATACATCTTCTTGAGGACATGGATGCCTTCATCACTCGCATCACTCTCAGGGCCCTGCTGAGACCCCAGCTCCATCCCGAGGCCTCATGAAAAGTCGTGTGTGTCCGCCGCCACCCACCGCCGGCCCGGACGCCTCTGGGACAATCCAGGAGGCGGTAAAAGCACGGATGGAAGACACTTCAGCCAGAGCCCTTGGTCCCCCTGGGGTTCCGGTGACCTCCTCCGGGGGAGGTGCACCCGGCGTGCAGACCCCTCTCTTCAGCACGGGACCTGTTCCGGGAGCGGAAGCCCAGCGTGGGAGCGAGGCCACCAGACAAGAACACGGTTCAGAGCGCCAATCGCAGCCACACCCCAGCACACGCGGAGGACAGCGCGGGAGTCATGTGCACCCGAGTGGAGTTCCAGAGGACAATCGACCTGGAGGCGGGGTTCCAGGAGATCAGGGACGGGAGGGGGCTGGTCTAGAGACAGGCCACATGGAGGGCAGAGGGGACTCCAAGTCAGGGGGATGGGGCTGGTGAAGATGTCCTTGCAGGAATGCGCACCCCCCCACACACACAGGGAGGATGGGGGTCCTGAACCGTCAGGGAGACAGGCCAGGGGACAGGCAGTCAAACCCGACGAGCGTGAGGAAGGCCCTCACTGCTGAGACACCTTCCATCAGACTCAAAAGGACACGGGAAGTCACCAAAGTCCAGGCATGAGGAGGTGACGAGGAGCCAGAAAGCCTGTCCTGAGAGCCCCACAGCAAAGACAGGGACAGGGAGACAGGAGGCAGGAACCGTGAACCTCAGACCCTCCCAAGGGGAGCGTAAGGACAGAGGCTAAGTTCAAGGCCCGCAGGAGGGCTGGCAGGTGGGGCGGAGCCCTGGGGCCGGGGCCCCGGGACACACGGGGGTCTGTGGATGCCCATCTCCTCTGAGTTCTGGGCTGGGACGAACCTAAGGATGGCTGGCCCCTCTCGCCTCAGAGCGCCGGCAATGTGGCAAAAGCAGAGAGGTCACGGCCCAGCCAGGTGACACTCTCCCTGGCCCCACCCAGACGGTCAGCACCTCAGGGGCAGGAACGGCCACGTCTTCCCCGGCGGCCGCAGGTGACAACATGGCTCAGAACACACAGGATGGGAACCGGAGCCCAGGGCACTGGAGCCTTGGACCACCTCTCACTGTGATCTTGAGAAAGACCTGGCTCGTCGAATCAATGCATAGAGTCCGAGCCCCAAGGCCCTTTTGCAATGTGCCTGGATGGCCTCGTGTTTGAAGCAGAAGTTTGGTAACTTCCTGCATTTGCAGACACATTCAAACTGTAAGTACATTCAATTCCTGATTTTTCTGTTACCAGATAAATGCATTTCCACGTAGAAAGGAACCACATGCCTGCCGGCCTCCCGAAGCGGACTCACGGATGGAAAGTGGTGAGTAGTGCCTCTGACCACTGGCCGAGGATTTCTAACTCCCCGCGCGGTGCGGGACGGCCTTCCCAAGAGGACAGACAGGCAGCGCACCCCAAACCCCCGCCCGGAGACGGCAGCGGCAGGCCTAGCGCAGACAGCCCTTTGGGGGCCCACGCGGACACGCACGCATCCTCTACAGGGCGGCCGCCGTGCCCTGGGGCCGCTGGGACCCTCCGACCATGAGGCTGGCGGTAGCGAGCTCTGACGGGTCAGAAAGCAGAAAGGTTCGAGAAACGGGGAAGCTCTTCCTCCCACTTCCACAGAAATGGGTTCAATTTATCTGAAGTGAGAGACACGGAGATTAACATTGGTGATGGCCTTCAACACTGGTGATGTGGGGCAGGCCCGCGGTCACTGAGCTGATGCACTGGACACCCTCACTTGAAGGCTCCCACGACACGCATAAAGGTGCTTAAGTTCGTTCTTGAACACTTGGGGTTTTTTTAAAGGTTCTAGTGCTCCCCACAGGTTCAGCTCTGGATGCCCAAACAGAAATACCAGTCGTAGTCCGAATCGGCTGGGCTGACGTTCCCCGGACTAGAAAAAAGTCTTCGCCTTCTTCCAGCAAATCGTAAAATTAGTAAAACGTGCAGAGCGGTGAAGTCATCCACACAAAATTACACCCACACTTAATTATTAAGGATTTGCTGTCCTGTTTTTCATATTACCAAGAAAGCGACACTCATTCTATCTTTCTATTTAGAGGGCTCTTTAAAAATACGTTTCAATGAAGATGTATGAATGTATGTATTGTACCCAGCGGACAGTTACAAGGAAGTACTCAGGATTTTAGGTTACATATTTTCCCTTCTACATTGAAACCAAAAACCTGGTAATAGTTTCCACTACCACATTTAGGGTAAAAGTGCTTTCTTTCAGTCTAACAAGAAATTAAATAAAATTACCAGGTTGGGCCAAGGGAGGACATTCACTCTTCAGATAAAAGGAATGGTGGTGAGGGGAGTACTGACCAGAAACTTCAGTATTTTTAAAAAACATAATTTAATGTTGGGATGACACAGAGACTTCACTTCCTATTTTTATCTTCTTCTACTCAAAAGCTCTGGAGTATGACAGGTTAAGCCATGCTGTCCTCAGAAAACCAGACACTGTCAACTTAGGTTCCTCTCAACTGATATTCATTAATTATAAAAAAACGATGCAGGCACAGAATTGTACACTTAATTATCATTAATATGCCAATTTTTATAGTATATCTACTTTGCCACAATAAAAAATGCAAAATAAAAATACAGAGATTATAAACACTTGAAGTCACTTAAAATGCCTTCATATCCTATTCCCAGAAAAAAAAATCACAACACAAAATATTAATACTATTTACAGACATCTAATCTATGGTTACACTTACATGAACTATGTTAATCTTGAAACACCATTATCCTAAATGATGACGGGATCCTTAGATGTCCGAGGTCATCATCAGAATCCACAGACTGTTTAAAAAAGACTTTTTTCCCCTAGATGAGACTGCCAATTTTCTGTGTGCCAGATTTGGAGCGGGCTGTCTGTGGATCACCCCGTAACACTCCGCATGCTCTGCACCAACAGACTTACAGAAAAGCATTGCTTTTTTTTTTCCCCTCAACTTTTAACTGAGCTCTGGAACACGGTGAAAGTTTCATGACACAATTCTAAGTCATATACATAAAGAACATAAAGGGCGCATCTCAATCCCACGTCACTGTGTTTTACCAGGGCCACGCTCTATACTCACTGCTTGAGAAATTCCAAGTTCACGTTATTTTAGATGCAGCATTTAACCGACACTGTAGCGTTTGGATCCAAGGAGCCCTTTTATAAATCAGCTTTGGAATGTCCCACTTCTTCCTGCCTAGAAATTCCATACGAATCCTATTCGTGCTCTCCAGTTTATTCTGAGAATTTTAATCCATTTCATTTTTTGTTACAAATATTTCACAGCCAGCCTTGGCCAAAAGTGCTAAAGTTCTGACTTAGTTCACATTAAGAACGTCTTACCTATGATTTTTGATAAACCCTACGTACTGCTGGGCCTATCCTGCCCCGGAAAATGTTTCCACAAAGCTCAAGAAGCCTGGTTTCAGAAATTCCCTCTATTTTCCTTACTTCTCTGAGCAGTATCCTTCTTTAAAAGTATTTCTGGGGGCGCCTGGGTGGCTCAGTTGGTTAAGCAACTGCCTTCGGCTCAGGTCATGATCCTGGAGTCCCGGGGTCGAGTCCCGCGTCGGGCTCCCTGCTCGGCAGGGAGCCTGCTCCTCCCTCTGACCCTCCCCCCTCTCATGTGCTCTCTCTCTCATTCTCTCTGTCTCAAATAAATAAATAAATCTTAAAAATAAATAAATAAATAAAATAAAAGTATTTCTGTAAGCTGATTAATTAAAAGACACCTTTCTGAAGCTGTATCCCACCCACATCAAAGATAACAATTTACATTATTCCTAATCAATCTACTGGCCAGAAGAAATAAGAAACAGGAAAAAGAATACTATTAAAAACTCTTATTAAAGAAAAAGTTAGCAGAATGCACAACGTATTGTCAGTCCACATACTATTACATTCACCAAATCCTCAACCCTCAGGACTCGGAAGGAAGGAGTCCCCGGCCACTGCCCAGGGCCATGACGAGGTCAGGGTGCACCTCTCCCATCACTTCTGGCCGCAGCTCTCCTGGAGCCTTACTCCCACGCCCCGGGACTGGATGTGTGGCATCTGAATCCGTGGCCTGTACTGTTTCTGTGGGGAAATGAACACCTGGTAATGGGCAGCCTGCAAGGCTTTCCGGGCTGGACAGCCAGTTCCGCAGGGGCGCAGGCCAGGCCTTGCTGGCACCCAGGCCTCTTCCTGCAACGGCTCAGTGGCCTCATCTCTTTCATGGGATAGCATTTGACAGGAGATCTCCAAGTCCACCAGGGCTCCCCTGAGTCCTGGTCCAGCACCCGGCAGCCCTGCCAGGCTTTGGAAGGTGGACTGTAACCCCTGTCCAGGAGAGGCCTCCACCAGGGCCAGCCCAGAACACCAGGCCTGCGTCTCCCAGCCCCACACTCACCACATCTCCGCCCGTGGCCTCCTCCCACAGGGCCACCTACCTGGTGAGGGCATCACTGTTCCTACAGGTGCACATGGAGATCCAGGGTCCACGCGGGCCTCCCCCAGCCTCGCAGCATCTGGTTCATGGCCAGCTCCCCAGGACTTCACCTTCCGATGGGAACCACTCGCTTTCGGCCCCTCTTCCCCCGCCTCTCGGCCTCTGGACTAGCCCCAAGCACCAGCCTCCTTGGATCATCTGCCCTGAACACGCCCCTTCTTCAGCCTCCACACTGGGGAGCCCCCTGCAGCAGGCCACTGAGGGGTCATGCAGAACACACTCCACCCACTGGGGACAGCGCCTCTAACATCCACTGCCTTTTGGACAGAGCCCAAAGTCTTCCAGATGATCCAGAGTCATGATTATTTGCCCACAATGACCTCTGAAACATCGCCCCTTGGCTACCCGCCATCCATCACACATGCACACACGTGCACACACATACATGCACATGCTTGCACACACATACACTTGCACATACGTGTTTGCACATGCATACGCACATACATGTGCACATACGTGTTTGCACATGCATACACGTGCTTGCACACGTGCACATACGTGTTTACACATGCATACACACATGCTTGCGCACACATGCACGCCTCAAGGTTCCAGCAATACCAAACTTCTCCCGGGCCTGGTTCTCATCCATCACCCCCTTCCCTGCTCAGGGTTCTAGCGTCCTCACCAACACGTCCTTTACAATCTACTTGGAAAGGCAACTGGCCAAATAAAAGATGACTCAAAGAACTCAGAAAAATAAGAATGAAAGAAGTTTGACAATTATCACTACACCCAATAAGCACAGAAGTATAAATGTAATCAAGCCTAAGTAACTGCGATCCACACAGAAAATAAACATGTAATTCTTACATGTCTTGAAGTAAAATAATGTAAAAATAATAAATGAGCAACACTAGACTAAAATAACATCCCAAAAAGGAATTGCAAGAGCGACATGGGGAGAGGGGAGGAGATGGAGAAAGAGGAGGAAGGTAATAGAAGTAACTCATTTCTTCATCTTTGCCAAAGAGGAAGTCAAATTATATGGTTACTGAACTTGATAAATTGAGAAACATGGGTTAAGCAAAAGTTATAAATATAACCACCAGCATAACTAAAAACATTGGACTTTCTGCAGGCTTCCTTCTGACTTCAAGAATTAAAGGAAACATAATCCACAGATCAATGAACAGAAAATAAAGGGAAAAAGAAGAAAACATAAAGATAAAACTTTTTTTTTAATTAGAAAAGAGGACATCTGTTTCAGGAAAATTATAAACGGAACAAATTTATTAAGGAAGACTCTATGATAGGGTGAAAAACAAAAATCTAACACGTACTCTCTAAAGAGACCCCCAAAACTACGGGACACACAACAAAAGTCAGGCATGGAGACAAACTACACCAGAAAAATGCAAACGAGAGCAACAGTGAAAATGAGACTATTATTAAAAGTTTAATTCACGGTTTAAAAAGGCACTGCATGGCACAAAAGTCATATTTATTAAGGGATAAAAAAAATCACAAGGATGATAGTGGTCTAAAAGCTGTAAGTCAAATAGCACAGAATAAAATATCTAAAACACACATCCCAGTGAGTATATGGAAAGACCCGCAGGAGAAAATAGATGTGGGAGAGATGACAAAACTCTCTAAAACCTGGATTTAAAAGGAAAAATAATAGAGGACCCGAAGCGAAGAGGAAGGTACACCTGCTCTGTAGGCTCTGCCCCCACACTCGCTGCTCTGCTGGAGGAGCAGGAGCACAGGGTGACCCCCTGCCAGCACAAAGAAGGCCTCAGAGGGTTCCATCACTCGGGAGCATCGAGCTCATGAGCGCCAGAATGACACGGTACCACGACACCAAACACCAGCAAGTAAGAGCAAAACGAAAACTAACAGAAGTGCAGCCATTTGGAAAATTTTAACGTCTCCGTAACAACGCCCATGGCAGGTACAATCAGAGCTCAAACCCAAAACCTCTCCTGAAACTAATCTGTGCCAAAATCTATGGGACACAAAGAAAGCTAAAAGTTTAGCTACAGCAATTAAAAATAAAGAAAATAAACAAATGAAACACTAATTCAAAAAGTAACCTCTTAAAGAAACCTCTTAAATTTGAATTTTAAAAAGTAGCAATAAGGAAAAAAAACAGTAAAACTGATAAATAAAATCAATAACTATCCTTCCGATAACCCCAGTGAAGGAGTTAAATGACTAGCCGACCTAGACATTTTAAAAAGGCAGGATTTGGGGGAATCAGGTGTAAGGACCAACAAAAGAATGAAAACTAAAATACTACAAAGTTTTTCAAAACTCTGGGTGAATACATTTGATAAGACGGATGAAAGAAATGCCTGATTTTCTAGTAAAATATAAATGTTCAACACTTACTCAGGAGTCGACAGAAAAAGTAACCAGACCGATAATCATGTGAGAAATCAAAAGATCTGGGGGTGCCTGAGTGGCTCAGTTGGTTAAGCGTCTGCCTTGGGCTCAGGTCACGATCCCAGGGTCCTGGGATCGAGTCCCACGTGAGGCTCCCTGCTCAGGGGAGAGTCTGCTTCTCCCTCTCCCTCTGCCTGCCTCTCTGCCTACTTGTGCTCTCTCTCTAATAAATAAAATCTTTAAAAAAAAAAAAAAAAGAAATCAAAAGATCTGTTATATTCGTCCAGCAACTCCAATGAAAAAAAAATCAGTCAAATTCACACATCTTCTGAGAAACAACTCAGATGGGGGCTACTTCAGTGCTGCTGGAGCAGAAGGAATTTACGTAGAGTTAAGCTATAAAAGGGATAAACAAAGATACTTGCAGCACGAAGCACAAGGCTATTGTCCTAATAAAGCAACAAAGTGTGGATACCCGGGTGGAAAACTGACCAAGAAAATAAGCAGGCAATTCAAAGGAGAAATAAAATGATCAGCAAACACGAAGAAATGCTCAACATACTTAAATTTTTTATCACAAGATATTTACCTAATCAAGTTGGCCAAGACTTAAAAGACTGATAAGATCAAGCGCCAACAAAGAGAAAGCCATCACTCACACTGATGGAAAATGGCATTCTGATCTTTGTTGAGAAATCTGACAACATCAATTAAAATGCCCCTTCTTGGCGAGCCTGACTGGCTTATTCAGTAGAACGTGCGACTCTTGGTCTTGGGGTTGTGAGCTGAAGCCCCACGGTGGGCACAGAGCTTACTGAAAAAAATAAAATGAAATGAAATGCCCCTTCTTGACCAAAATTCCACCCCAGGGAACTTATCCTAAAGAAATATTCCCCCAAGTACACAAAACTGTATTATCAGAGAGGTTTCCTGCATCCTAGGAAAGAATGGGAGCAATGCAAATGTCCAGCAACAGGGGAGAGGACATAGGAGGGGCAGCTTGCTCCGGAAGACGTCCAGCTGGTGGGTGCTGGCTGTCCCTTCTGGCTGCACACAGCCACAGCCCACTCAGATGGGTCAGAGCTGGGCCACACTGGGCACAGGGCATTTGGAAATCAGTATGGTGTGTGCAAAGAACTCCACTCTACACAGCCCTTGAAAAGAATAAGTTGTGATGCTATACAAAAAAAAAAAAAAAAATGAGTGAAGGGGCGCCTGGGTGGCTCAGTCAGTTAAATGCTGGACTCCTGATTTCGGCTCAGGTCATGATTTCAGGATCCTGGGACCGAGCCCCAGGTTGGGCTCTGGGCTCAGCACAGAATGTGCTTGAGGATTCTCTCTCTCCCTCTCCCTCTGCCCCTCCCCCAGCTCGTGCATGTGCTCACACACTCTCTCTCTCTCAAATAAATAAACCGTTAAAAAAATGAGTTGCAGGGGCGCCTGGGTGGCTCAGTCGTTAAGCGTCTGCCTTCGGCTCAGGTCATGGTCCCAGGGTCCTGGGATCGAGCCCCGCATCGGGCTCCCTGCTCAGCGAGACGCCTGCTTCTCCCTCTCCCATTCCCCCTGCTTGTGTTCCCTCTCTCGCTGTCTCTCTGTCAAATAAATAAATAAAATCTTTGAAGAAAAAAAAAAAGAGTTGCAGAAAAACTCACATATGGCCCCATTTTAATGTTTTAAATTGAAGTTTATATATTAGAAATCTTAATACATTTATTAAGCTCATGTATTTCAAGCCCTAAGACAGTGCTGACCACACAGAAGGCACTCAATAATAGTAACTGGCACACAATAAAATCATATCTGCGCTGTGAAATGGCTAACATATTCTTGTTTCTCAAAATTCAATTTCCTCTTTAAGTTGTAAATATCCTGAAGGCAAAAATGATGAAAACTTTGTTGTCTCCAAACTATGCATTTTGTATAATTATCTTCAAAGACATAGTTTAATTTGGGCAAGCAGAACACCACCCTACATTTTTGGCTCTAACTAAATTGCTCAAATGCGTTGTGAGAAATCAAGTAATGTGTTACCTGCTGTGAATTCCACACCGCCCACCCCACGCCCCCTTCACAGCACTAAAGGGAAAGTATGCATCTTCATACCATTTTGTGGACTTCTATGTAACTTATTTATTTAAATCTCTGTATATATCTTAAAAGCAAAGCGCTTATGTCTCTCTTCATCCCCTAATGCAAGAGAAATAGTGTAAGATATTGGGTACCAGTTGTCAATATTTAATTCTGTGTAATTAAATAATTAACGTGTAGCTTCATATTAATTCCCTGGAATAATGACATTTAGATCAAGGCATCGCCAGCAAAGGGACTTCTCCAGAAGAAACAAAATCAGCATCACAGGATTACGGAAAGGAACCGCGCCTGCTCCCAGCCCGCTACAGTCCCTGACAACTCAAAGTAGGATGTAGTCCCATATCCTTAGCTCCAACCTCAGACTTCTTAAAGTGAATTAAACAAAGTGACTTCCAAATAAATATAAAAGAAACTCTGCCCTCAGTGATTCCATGTAAGCCTATAGTTCTGTGTCTATTCACCAACCTCCAAAGCCAGCCATGGTTCATCTAAGAAAGGGTGTTTTAATCAGAAGGCTTTATCGCAATACTGAAATCCCATCCAACCCAGGAGATCCTCAGGCAAGTGAACACACATAAATTTCACATGACTGGGTAGAAACTGCCTAAGCTCTTGAGCCCCCAGATGCATGGCCAAGAGGGGTTGACCAGCTATGGAGGCTTTAATCGTTTTCAAGATAAGGGTCCACTTATAAAATCTAACTCACCGAGATGCACGTGCATTCGCAAAACCTTTAAAAGAATTTTAGGTCCGCACACTAGCAAATGGTGATCCTAACAGTGAAGACTTACATTTCTCCTGTGGGCGGAAATACCCCTTTGCCTAAATTTGCACATGCCCAAAGCACTCTTCTGCCGGGCCACTGAAACAGAAACAGGTAAGTAGCACTTTTTATCACAGTGGAACAATGCAGACTTGGACTTTGTTATTCCACCTGAATGCCGGTCGGTCTTATTTTTTTTTAAAGTATTAAGTTTTCTTAACATTGATACTGCTATTCACACACAAGATGGTAAATAGAATCCCAGTGCGCCTCAACAACATTTAACTATCAAAAGAAGCATTTCCGTGATTGATAGGACAAGAAATGGAACTTGACCCTCAGTCAAAATAATAAACGCGCTGACCTGAATGTCTGGATTTGCAGGCAAGGAACAATAGGTAAGCCACAAAGAACAGGACCAGCCCCAGAATGACGAAGCAATTTAACTGTGCCTCACCTTGAAAATGTGACAAAATGGAATAAGCAAATCAAACAGCCATCTTAGGACACCTGGGGATAAACACCAGCTTAGCTCTGTCTCCTCACAAGGCAGGGTCTTGAGCCTACGTGTGGCACATGATAAGTATGCCAACATCCTCCTGCAACTTCGCACTTGTCAACCCCTTACCTTTCCCCTCCCCCCCCAAAAAAACACCGGCCAGTCCTCACAGAATGGCTTGTTGTGAAGTCCCTCAGGGCTGGGACGTCGCAGTCCTCTCGGTACTCGCCCGAACTCCCACCAGGAGCACAGGGCACAGGAATCATACTCCAAACAGACTGTCGGAAGGAAGGACCGAAAACACAGGACGCAGCGTCTCACCTTCATGCCCTTAAAGAGAAGCATCCTCTTACAGGAGATCCGTTTGCTTTGAGTGAATGACTTCTTTCTTCTTCCGAGAAACAGCTCTTCTGAACCATTCTTGCTACCCGTTTCAGAGGGCAATATTCATTTTTATTATCATTAACGTTATTATATTTAAATGACCTATTTAAAAAGGACTAATTGAATATATTTGTTCCAGATCCCTTCCGAAGAAAAAAAGTGTTGCCTCTCCGCGAGGCGCTTTATTTTACTTTGGTAAGCTCTGGTGCAGAGCCCCAAGTGCAGGGACTCCTACCCCATCAGGGGCTCGGGGGAGCAAGGGGACCGACCAGGACGGGGCGGGGGGGTGCGCTGCAGAACCATCGTCTTAGTGAAATAGTCTGCCCCTCCGCAGAAACGCATTCGGTGGATATGCTATCAGTACAGCAATGAATGACAACATGACGAATCAGCTGGGGTCTCACTCCAGATGCACCGTTAAGCCCAAACAGCGAATCCATGCCACATTTTATAAATTTGCTTTTTAAACTATGGGGTTAACAAGACTAAAATGTGGCAAATTATGATAAAACAGGTTTAAATCTTACGGGGCAATATAAATAACATCTACCTAACTGAATAAAATAATTGTTATCTCTTTTCTAAAAAAAAGAAAAACAACAGATGATGTTTTTTGATGTACAGAAAGTGGGAAGAACCAAGTCGCTCACACAGTTGATATGCTGGATGTAAAATTATCGCTAGAGGAGACAGAAAATGAACTCAAACCATGACACTCTTCTGTCTTCTGAAAGTCTCAGGGCAAGCAGGATTATCTCTTATTTAGTCCACTCTGTAACTGGTGAGTCTTGACGGGAGCTGGGTCACGCACCGCACACCCCCCTTTGCTGGGCCTTGGGAAAGGCCAGCATCTCGTCCCACTTCACAGATGAAGAAGTGAAGGCACACCGAGGCTCTGTCACCGGCCACAAGTCACTGCCGGATCCTGGATTCGAGGCTCCATCGCCTCACACCAAAACTCCTTTTTTTTTTAAGATTTTTATTTATTTATTTGATAGAGACTCAGCGAGAGAGGGAACACAAGCAGGGGGAGGGGGAGAGGGAGAAGCAGGCTCCCCGCTGAGCAGGGAGCCCGACGCGGGGCTCGATCCCAGGACCCGGGGATCGTGACCCGAGCCGAAGGCAGACGCTTAACGACTGAGCCACCCAGGCGCCCCTTAAAATTCTTTTGACACAACAGTGAGACGCCGAATCCCCGAGGGGGGTCTAGTCAGATCATGCAGGAACACGGGAGAACACCCACACACAGCACACTGTCGCCCAAGAGCACACTCGGTGAAATGCCGGGGACCGACAGAGGGACACGCTGCGGGGCCGGGCCCCAGCCTCCTGGCCATCCTTGCTGCCCCTGCGGGACATACCCCTCAGCCCCCAGCGCCCCACCACCGCTATCTCTGGTTCCTGGCACAGCTCCTGAGAGTGATGACAAACGACCTTTCTTCCTTTCATTAAACTGCTAGGATTTGACAGAGACATTCCCAAAGCATCTTCCCTTAGTGTCCTTGCGGAAGAACAGCTGAGCTTTCAGAGTGAAGATTTCTGACTCACCTCAGCAACTGGCCATGGTTTAGGGCGGAGCGGGTCATCTCCCCCCGCCCCCCTTACAACTGCACCATCCTATGTGGTAGCCAAGTGGGGCTAGTCCAAATGGGGATGAGCTGTGTTAAACACACGCCCGATTTCCAAGACTCGGTGTAAAAGCAGAACAAAAAATATCTCAGTAATAATTTTTATGTCCTTTACATGTTCAAGTAACAGTTTGTATAGATTGGGTTATATAAGACAAATTAATGTGATTTTACCCATTTCTTTAACCTTTCTCATGTGGCTACTGGAAACTCTGAAACGACAGATGCATCATAATTCCATCGGGCAGCGCTGTCCGGGCTCTGTCGGCACACACTGCGGCCCTGGGCCAAATCCTGCCCACCACCTGTTTTTGTATGGCTTGTGGGCTAAGAATGTTTTTTACATTCTTAAGTGGTTGGAAAAAACCCAAAAGAAGAATAACAATTTGTGACACACAAAATCATAGGAATGTCAAGTTTCAGTGTCCATAAATAAAGCTTCTTTATGTGCTGACTTGCCGTCCAGGGCGGTCTCTGCACTACAAGACAGAGCAGCTACAACAGAAAAGAGCTGGCCCACAGAGCCCGAAATATCTAATATCTGGCCCTTCACAGAAAACGTCTGCCGACCCCTGCCCTGCGGTCTCATAAATACAGGCCTCTAGTTTCCACGGCTCGGAAGCGTTGGGCTCAAGCCCCCATGGGCTCCAGCACCACCTCCCCTTCCGAAGCTGACCTGGGCAACAGGCAAGGGGAGCCCCACCAGCTGGCTGGAACCGCTGGGGCTGGTGCAGGAGCTTCCCTGCTTCGAATCCTAAGACCACCCTCTGAATTTCTCCTTCCTGATGGATGACTCAAAATCTTTGTCCTCAGAGCAGATACGATGACATACTGAGTCTGCCATGTTCTAAGTCCCCAAAGGCTCGGGCAGCTGGGTCCCACTCATGGGACCTACACACTGGCCTCCAGCTTCTCTGCAGTAGTTCCTGGGTAACCCCAGCTATCTAGAAGGCAAGGGAGCTTGGAGGGTGGGGGGACTGGTCCTCCACAGAGTGATCTATCTCTACAGAGATACAATTCCAGGTGGCTCAGACCAACCACACACTTTTTAAACAAGCATGAGGAAGGTTATAAACTCAAGGTGACTGCCCAAAAGAGGTCCACTGAGATAGCCCAGCTATGGGGCTTTGACCAAGTCACCTGCGTGGGTCTCAGCATGCTCCTGGGGGAACAGGGGCTGAAAGGACTCCCTAGCTCCTGTTATGAATACCAAAGGATACCCATAAGGAATGTGGGCCACTCCCTTGCTCACCATGGGCCTGTGATCAATGTTTGTGGAAAGGAAATGAGGCTTAACAGAGCACTTATGAGCTATTTATTTTGGGGGCTGCTTATTCAGGCATTCACCAAATTTGATTCAAGTCTATAGTAAGACATTAGAAATAAAAATTAAACTTCCAATATAATGGGAAACTGTAATACTCAGTAACTTGGATCATATTTTCATGGTGATTCCAAAAACAGCTCTCAGTGCTTTGGACTTTGTCATTGTGCCACTGGTTCTCTGTAACTGCCACTACGAGAACAACCTTCCAAAAGTCACCATGCACTGACCATAAGAATATCACTGAAGACACTATCCACTTAAAAAAAAAAAAAAAAAATACCCTGTATAAAAACAGCCAATATCAGAATCAACGTAAAAAAGTTTCCTTTAGTGTTTGTGTTAAAAGAGGCTTTCCTTCCACAGGAGAATTGATGAGTTTTGCCCTTGTCATCAATTCAACATATAAATGGCATGTTTCACTCCTTGTTTTTGTCACCAGAAAGCTCAGATTCTAAATTCTGGTTCAAGTATACCTACTGGAAAGACTGTTGTGATCTGGATATACAATCCTATTTTCCCCTCATTAAGGTCTATTATTTCATTTCCTTGTTCTTGATTTTTATTAATGTTTCACTATATATTTAACATGTGACCCAGGTACTCCTCGCCTTGTTTATGGAAGGAGATGCGTACAAACCAGCAAACTCTTACTACCAGCATATAAATAACAAGATTTCAATTACCAGATATTCAAACAATCCTGCAAAAATTCTCACACAAGGGATGACGTCCATAAAGTAAAACACTGATCAAACAGATCTATGCAATTCTGAGTTTATGCTGGACATAATATATTATAAAAAATTCTAGAAAGGCAGCAAACTACCTAGGATACAGTTTTTGGTAAATAATGAAAAAGTATTCAGTACTATCTTCTTCAGAAAAGGAAAAACAGATTCTAAATTGGGGTCTCAACTTCCTGATTTTTCCTCTGAAGTGAAAA
Organism: Mirounga leonina; assembly: GCF_011800145.1. Lineage (NCBI taxonomy): Eukaryota > Metazoa > Chordata > Mammalia > Carnivora > Phocidae > Mirounga > Mirounga leonina. The sequence continues at coordinate 2,752,930 of NW_023270854.1, read as the reverse complement.
CCTAGAACATCAGCCCTGTTTGCTCACCTGGAGAAAGCAAAAGCTGGTAGGCTTTCTAAGCAGCTCTTGCATAATGAAGTAAAATTCGCGGTGTCCTGGCCCAGCTCCCAAGTTAACCAAGGCTGGCGGAGGGGAGGGAGACCTCTCCACAAACTGGTAATAGTCTGCCGGAGTCCATTTAGCAACCAGGAGCAGACCAGACACCAGCCAGCCAGGACCACAGGCTGCCATGTGTGGCCTCACGCCTCATCTGCCATCGGAGAGAGGACAGGGAAATGAATGTCTCCCTGTATTTGGCTCACTCCTGTGCCCAACTTCCTTTCCCTCGGTTGCCATGTTGCCCACACGCACCAAGGATGCGAGGTGACCCCAGCTAGCAGCGCCCCCCCGGACGTCTGTGGTCCTCGGCCCTGTCTCTCAGAGCACCCACCATGCAGATGCCCGCTCTCCACCAGCACTCCTGCACTCCACCATCTGCTGCAGTTTAGGACAGAACACCCATGAGAAACCGGTGGTCTCTCAACAACTATCATTTGTCTTCTCTGATCCCTTTCCCTGAAATTTTTGGTGGCTTCTTTTTTTTTCTTTTAGGGTTTTCTACCCCATGCTTGTCATTTACTTTCTATAGTTACTGTCTCACAAAAAGGGGTGTTATCATTGGTGCTACCACTGGATTTCCCAAGAAAATCTATACCCTGACCCCTTGCTGAGCTGGAAACCGTGCAAACAGCCACTGGGTCTTTGGTGACCTGGCCTTCCCTCCTTGTCTGAGCTCGGCAGTGCTGCAGGAAACTTGGAATGGGATGAGCCGTCCAGTTCTCACACTAACACGCTATCCCCACTGAGAGACGCAAACATTTAGCCCATATTTTTTCTTCTCTTTGGGGCTAGAGCTGAGCATCAGAAGGTAAAATTGAAGTGGGGATGTATACTATCCACAGTCCTAAATACCCCATCACTTGCAGGGTCTACACTCTGCAGCACTAAATGAGCTCGCAATAAGGTCACCTCGAAAGTGGGCTTGCGTCTACCTCCCCTTGCTGTGCACCTCCAGCGCGTATTGGGAACTGGGAATCCCGGAACCTGTTTGAGCTCTGCTCTATGGCCGTGGCCAGGGCTGAACCACTAAATCCATCGGCGTTTCAGTTCCCATAAAATGTCAGGATCCACCCCAAACCACCTCCAAGTTTCCTACCAATTATAACACATATATAACCCTCAATATGAAACTTCTAAAACAAGCCCAAACAGAAATAACATAAATTTACAAAGAAAGGTAAACAGTCATGAAAGTAAACGTTTTCCTTCACAGTCATTCTATAGAATTGATTTAACGCTCACGCTCCTAACCGAGATGGAAACCATACCCTGGAGTGAGGAGCCACGTGAACTCTCCTCCAGCCGAGAAGGTGCAGCTTCATCAACCACCACCCCGTAAGCTTCTAAAAGGTGCCTTTGTGGCCCAGAAGACCTACCACACTTTCCAAAATGGCCTATTATGTCCATAGACAGTCGGAAGACCTCACGATACGACTGCCCTTCTACCGTTTGCAGCCAAACTCAAACACGGACTGTACATCATCTCCAACCAAATCCCAAATCCAAACTGCAGTAACCTCCTTTTTTACCCAATTCCTACAGACACTTAAAACTGCATAGCTGTTAGAAAAATTAACCTTCCTTCCCAAAGTTCAGAGTGTCAGCAGCCCGTGATCTGTCATCAATCTAGAACAACGGAGAAGCCAATCTTCCTGTAAAACCATTAACAGATTCTGCTTTTCTGTCACCAGGGTAATTTACGGAGGCCAATTTTAATCCTACCGCTAAACCACTAATCCCACGACTCCACAGAATTGTCCCCAAGTTTACGTTGCTATGGCAAGGACTTTTATGCGAGGAATTCACTTATTTACTACCAGTCATGTTTTTTAAGTTGGCTTTAGGACGAAGATCATCTTCCTCGCCTCTTACTTTAAAAAGTAAAAAGCCATTTTTGGACTCAGGACGGCCCTTGAACACCTGGGCTGCGCTGTACTCATCAGAATAACACTAATGTAAATTACGCGTGGTATTACTCAAAGGGACAAATTATCGTCATTATGCTAATGGTCACGCTAAAGACATGAAGAGCTTTGGTATGATGAATCTAAATCTGGTGGGAATATGATTATCAATGCGAATGATGATGTTTTCTCAAACTGGTATAAAAATGTCCTCCCCGTGTCACTGATAATGTCAATATAAATTATGCATCACCAAAAGCGGCGTTCGCACACGCAGCTGCAATGCTATGAGGTGACACCCAGGCCCGCCTTCCTGCCCACAGATGCCCAGCTCTGACACCGCACGCGTGGACACACACACACACACACGGAGTATAGGTGTGTTTATTTCTTCCCTTAAAACAGGGAAAAACAGTACGATGAAAGCTAACGAGACAGATTCAACGAGAGGGGTACCGAGAGACGCGTTAGCTCCGGACGCTAACAATGGAAGCACAATCTTCATGCTGTTCCCTGTTCATAAATTCCCGGGATGTCGCCTAAGAAGCCACTCTGGTGAATTAAACCCAAGACTATCCAAAAATTCAAAAGCAGTATGTGTAAACAAATCACTAAGTGAAAGCATCTCTGTTCTGCCTCTAGATCATTCCAAAACAGCATCACAGAAGTTTAAACTATGAAACGGGATTGTCCATCTGTTCATTGATCCAACCATCCATTTAAAAAAAAAAAATAGCCAAGTCTTTAAGGGGGGGGGGGGACACATTTTTTAGGTCTAGCTTAAAATCACTGAAATAATCAGGAACTAAACAGGGAGTATCAGCCTTTTTGCAACCCACAGAAGTTTTAACTACTCCCACTGGGCTCTGTATTTCCCTGAATTAACACAATCAGTCAACATTTAATATCAAACTATTTACCACAAAAATTATTTCAGGAAAGAAACAAGCGATACTTGCTCACTACCCTTTCACGTCAATCGAACAGGAAGCTGCTAAAGCCAGGAGCAGCCTCTCCACACCACTTTGGATGCATTCTTCACTGCACTAAATTTCAAAGAACATTCTCGAACGCTGAAATCAATCAATGCCTAACACCATGCCAAGTCAGCTTGAGCAATATAGGTTAAATAGTGCCATATGGCAAAGACAGACACATGTTGCCCTTTTCTGAAACAAAGGGGAAAATTCCTAAACAAATACCCTTTACTTTAACATGGGAAGAGCTGAAGACAGGGGTTTCCAAGTGTTGCTAAATAATGCTGAAAATTCTATTTTAATCCTTAAGGACTGTTAGGAAAAATTGCAGAGTTTTAACAGAGAACCTCATTTAAGAGTCTCTCTTTAACGATGTCCTGAAAGCTAACACCACATGTTAGCCTAAGCTCACCATCCCCTAAAAGAGCAAGAAAATAACAGGACAGCTGTATCCAAAGGCTGAGCAGACATCAGCAACTCCCCGGGGTGTCAGATCCACAAGAGACCAGTCTACCTGCTTCTGAAGGAATAACACGCCAGATTAATTTTGTCTTGAAATAAAATATATTAAAAATCTCACCCTGTGTTCAGCACTCCACTGAGGAACTGTCTGAACTTCACAATCACATATAATACCTATCCCTGAAATTTCGATTAAACAACTTGATTAAATTCGTGACCAAATACACACACACACAAACACCCAGAAAGAAAAAAAAATCTACCAGAATGAACTCATATTTGAAATAAACGGTAAAATGTATCTAAACCCAATATAGTTTCTAAATGATTTATTTTTTTCTATTCCCGGGTGGTGTTTTATTCATTACTTTACATCTGTTTACATGTTTACGTTCTCAAAGTAGTTGCATTTCTAATTACTCCTGCTTTGTGATTTTCAGTACCAGAGGATTCGAAGAATAAATAAAGACCAGATCTTTTTGGAGAACTACTTTTAAGGAATGTTGAGAGCCACAAAATTACACTTCTTTACACTTCGAATGTATGCCGCTGGAAAACATCTCATTCTGGACATAAATATGACAACCAGCTCCAGCTTTGGAAAGAAAAGCTTCAGCTGTTCAAATCACGTGTAGCCAGATGCAAGGGATAAGGAATACACAAAACGGACAGTTGCAACTGCTAATTTTTACCAGTCCGTCTAAAATATACTTGATATACCTTAGTGGGGGGTACAAATTTCAAATACAAGCAATGCATTTATAGGGCCTGTACATGCATCCTCCCAGAGCTATTAAAGTCATACCCCTAAAATAGTCCTCTGCCGAAGAAAATTAATTTTAAAACAAACATGCATTTTAAAGAACTGGATGAGACATCTTAAATTCATAGTGAAAGTTTTTCTTTATTCTTCCCGTAAGGTTAATTTTATTAGTAAATTCTTCATAAACAAACATTTGATGTGATTCCTTTCTTAAAATGGGTTTGTGACATCACCAATACTCCTGAGAACTCTAAGATAATCCCAGCTAGAGTCCTATGATAAAGAGGATGTCCTGTATCCCCACCCACCCCTAACTCACTCACTCTACTCTGCTGAGAAAGGTGGGGAGGGGGGTCTCAACCCACTCCGGGCAGAGGTCACTCCTCCATCAAAGAGAAATGTCCCACCTCTCCCACCCCAAACTCCCTTATTTCTGGGACCAGTGAGAACTGAGGCCAAGGCCTGAATCCAAAAATGCTGTTACTCACGTGGCCCTGAGACGCATTCAGACCCGTAACAGGCTGCCGCCAACACTCTGTTGGCCGTTGGCCATCGGGTGGAAAGGCTAGCGGTGAGAGCCCCAGAGGAAGGACAGGACAGGAAGGAGAAGAGGGTCTCAATCACACCGCTTGGCCCATGCCACCAGTTAGCACCAAGCCAAGCACAGAGCAGGAGGTGAAGACTTGCTGGTACCCAAACTCCTGGGCCAGCTGAATGGCAGCCCACCGACACCTGTCTGCAGCCGACATTTACACTTGCCTTCTAGACGCCCCAGCCTGCTATCTACCCCCACAACATACAGGTAGATGCAGTCTGATCAGACCTCGGAACCACCCACGCCCGAACTCTGCGCCTCACCTGAAAAATGCAAAGCCGTAAGGCATGGCATTTCCTATCCACGGAGTCATGGTCTGGGAGCCAAAGTGACACAATCACTCTGCACGTTTGGACATCACTAATTCTGGAAGCAAGGGTCAAAGGTGCCGAGCAGTAAGCAATCCAGGAAGGTCTACGTACTGGCTGCTAGTTCAGCGGTCAGTTCAAGTACAAAGCAGGAGTCCACGGAGGGTCAGGGCAGCTCAGGCGCACTCAGCTGGGCCAGGGTGTCGCACGGCCCCTAGCTCTCTCTGGACTTCGGTCAGGAAGAGGAGAGCTAATTAAACTTTTCCCACAGCCTCTGGACCTTTTGAGGGGGAGGGGTGAGGGCAGCAAAGAGATGCACTTCTGAAAGAACCACTTGATCGTGTCAGAAGAGCTCTGTGCAAGCACTAAAATGTATAAACACAGCGCGTAAGATGTCTGCCTTTGAGGAAGGAATGTTACTTCTATATTCAAATATTTAAAATGCAGATATGTAATCAAATGAATGTAACTTTCCTTTGCTTTCTTCCATTATGTCTCTTACTCCTGCTTCAGTCCATGCCCTTGAGAAAGTCTGGATGTCTCCAGCTAAATTTGGCCTTCAAACACCAACGAAAAAGTTGTTTCCTGCACCTTTAATACAGATGCTTTATTCAGTTAGAAACCTAGTTGCAAGCAAAATACCACTTTTAATTATATAATTAACACTTGCCCTGTTCTCCGAGGTTGAAAATGGAATAAAACCCAAAATAGCGTCCTGTCTTGAACAGTGAAAACAAGCACATTATAAAAGAAAAGCGCAAGCATTTGGACAAGCTCCTTCGTGCTGGATGTAACCAGCCTGTACTCCGGTCTCCTATTCCTAGGACATTAAGGTATAATGCCCCTGAAACTCCACACACAATCCCCAGCCAGACATAGAGCCACTCCCACAAAATGCCTGTTTAAAAGATTCCTTCTGGTAAATTACAAATAAGACCACTAGGTATCCTGGAAAATGAATACATAAAAATCCACAACGACCCATTAAACTGAGTGCTGGTTTTTCAAGACAGTCCATGACTAAACGCTACTCAACGTCCTCGGTCACATTACCACTTTTCCCTATTTGGTAAGACTGAAAACCATCTGGGAGAGCATACCTCATTCTCAAGTATCCTCTAAAGAAATCTCTTTTCTTTTCCACATAATTGTTGCGACACAACATCCACATCAAATGGGTCACCTATAAAACTCAAATACCTTCATGTAGGAGCAATTAAGGTAAATGAAGGTAAAGTTCAATTTATGGACATGGAAACGACATGCTTTTCCCATTGACCAGCTTTCAAAAACATCTCTCATTCTCTTTCCTCCTGGAAGGTCTCTGGGACAACATCCTCCAAAGTTAGACACAGAGGACTTCAAAGTTCCAGGAAAATTTGAACCTCTCAATTGTCCAGTCAACTTTAAAGGCTGTTTACCAGTAACAATGGGATTAACACCAAAGATGTAAACTCCACTCGCCAGCAGTGAATATCAGTCACACAAGGCAAAGTTCTTGATCTGGTATCTCTCAGTTACTAGGCCACTTGGGAAAGAGGACTCTGGCAAAAGCTTTCAGAAATAAAAACAAGCAAAACTCCTGTCTCCCCGCTGAACTCTACACCTACCACAAATGCTGCTTTGATGCTTTGTTTCATCTTAGAGAGACATTCGCACTCTCTCTCCGGCCGGTTTTATTACGCATCCCTTGGGTCTGTTATTTTTTTAGAATGTTAACGTGCCCCCTCTGTTTCAGTATATTCAGATGAGCTAATTTAAGAAAACAAAGTCCTCCTACTGAACTAAGAAAAATACTGGACCCACAGGCTGGGGCTCAGCACCTCAACATTCTAAGCCCTCGAGGCTTGCGACTGCTCCTGGCTGGGCCCCTCCAAGATGGCATGGGAGCCTAGTGAAGCGAAAGATGTCCTCCTCCGGTGACCAGCCCTCAGAGCCAGCTCGCGCAACTTGCTCCCCGATTCCTGCAAGAGGGGGAAGCCCCCAATCCTGCCCAGCACAGGCATGTGGCATATTTAATCCTAGCGGGTCTGTGTAAACATAAATAGCACAGCTATTTTGACGCAACAATCAAAGAATGTAAGGGAAAATGAAGGGGGAAACAAACAAATGACAAAACGATGAAGTGAGCTTTTTTACGCAGCAGTGGAAAGTATCCCATCAAATAGCAGGCATGCCTCGTTCCTTAAAGGAGCACTTGCATTCCTAAACCAAAATACTCCAATCGTATTAATAGGGCGGCTTAAAAAATAATCTGGAGAGGATCCTGTGGGGGACTATCCAGCCCTGCTTCCACTCGGGTCAGTACTTCAACGGCATTTTACTACACGGCCCCAGGATGGAGAGCCACCAGTTTCTAAATCACCTTTATCAGGACCGCAGACTCAAGGGCAGGTTCGTGGGGGAAATGCCTTCCGCGGCGTGTTCAATTAAGACCACCTTCTAAAGTTCCTTCTGTGACTCGCTCTCGGGTCCCACAGCCCCTGCCCTTTGTCACGCAGTGGGCCCCGCTAGCAGGCCCGGCCCCACGCCCTGGGGCACATCTGGGCTTCCAGGAACAGCCCCCCGCATCCACGCGGGCCGCTCGCCGCCGGGACGGGAAGAGGCCACGCAGGCAGGACGCCACGCCCACGCGCGGCAGCCCCTCGCGGGGACGGCCGGCGGCGCCCCAGCGCCCCCACCCTCAGCCGCACGGTGCCCGGCCGGACCGAATCAGGTGTGGGTGCTTATGTAATCGTCCCCGGGGGCCACGCCTTTCCCACCGCCCCACCTCCGCCAGAACAAAGTGAAGTTTAAAATAGAATCCAATTACCTGGCCTCAGCCGCGCCT
>NW_023270854.1:2723747-2739992 GCF_011800145.1 Mirounga leonina | reverse complement strand
CGCGCGCCCCGGACGCGCCCGCCCCGCGGGGACCCCGGCGCCGGCCGCGCTCGGGGGGCTGCGCGGCGGGGGGAGGGGGCTGGGCCCCCGCGGCCGGGCGCAGGCCCGAGGCTTCCCCCAGCCACGGAATGGTCTGCCCTGTAGGAAACGCACACGCTCCACTATTGTCTCATCAGCACAAAGTTCTACCACACTGCGGGCAAAGTCTGGAGGCTCGCGATGACTCAGACACAGATAATCCTTCCCCCGGTCGCACTGAATCACGATCCCAGCGGCTAGTTGTCGCCCCTTCTTCTCAAGGACTAACGCTGCCGCCGATCCAGTTACTGGAAGCTGTTTACGCGCGCACACACGGACACACACGCACGCATCCATACGTGCAGACGTGTTGGGATGCGTTTTCAGCCGACTCGGGCACCTGAGCACTAAGCCCCGAGTCCAGATCTCCATGTGGATATCCTTCCGGTGGTCCCAGATGCGTGTGCGTCCCAAATGGCTTCGAGTGCGTTTCACTGAACTTCCTGGTAAATGTGTTGGGGATCACTGGGCAGATTAAGTCCGGAATCAAGATCAAAGTCTGGAAAGACTTCAGAACGAGGATTTTGCTATATGGCAATTCAAAAATGACTGTGGGCTTTTATTTTTATCCTTGAAAAGTTCATCTCTAATTTTTCTGTTTTTCAAGCCATTTCTTCACCCCAACTGCTCTCCGCTGGCCATAGTTAGTGGCAGCAAGTTAAGTCTGGGAATAGAAATCCCAATTTGACTCCAAGAAGCAATCATGGTACACGGGGGGGGGGGCGGGGGGGGGGGACCGGGAGAGGGGAAGAGGAGAAAGAGAAGGGGCGCGCCCCTGAATCACCGATGACGCAGACCAAGGGAGTTGGCCTGCGGAGGGGAGCACTGTCTTCTCCCACCAGGCTCCTGGCCATATTGTTCTGCTCTCCTCATGATAACTCCGCAGTGGACATGGATTCTGTCCAAGACACCGACATAGCTTGGCTTCGCCATTAGCCCTGCAGTCCGGCCTTACCTTCGGCTGTGGCAATTTCTTTCAGTGCCCAAAGCTCCGTGACACTCTGCTGATGCAGCTCAGGCCCTCTCCAACTTAGGGCATTTACAACAGAAACTACTAAGGATGAGCCCTAAAGGGAGGAGCTTGTGCCTGCAAAGCTGGACTCTCAGACACAGGGGCCATTCTGCACGTGGCCGGGGGTGTGTGTGTGTGGGAAGGGGGCAGCAAGAGAGATGAGAACCTTTGCAAGAAGGATCCTCAAATCCTAAAATGTAAACTCCTTGTGATTAATGCTCTGCATTAATTTGGATAGCAGGCATAGTAGTAATAAATTGACAATTGTTGCAGGTTTGGGGGGGTGAATGTTTCAATGGGATGTATTCTTAATCAAATTTAAGCCTGATTCACAGGAAAGTATTGAACTGCCCACAATTCACTGCAATCCCCAATAGAAATGCACAAATGAAAGTATCCCCCAATTGAACTAATTACATGGATATAAATGGCATATGCAGACTTAAATAAATCACCACATAGTGTATGTGCGCACCCACAAAGAGATTAAAATATGCATACTTGGAATTTTAATAGTTGTGTTTGTCCTATTTTGGAATGGATTTGAGTCATTGGTAAAAATCAACTTCGTTTATCTGCATTCTTGGGTCTATTTAAGAGTACAGTGTTGCACTAATAACTTCCATGTGTTCAAAATTGACAAGTTAGATCAAGGGACGGTCAACAAAACTTCCAAACTTCTCCAGGTACAATTGAGATTTTCATGCCTTGCCTCCTTTCTGTAGCCTGCTTATCACCCACATGTGATTTCACTCAGGGCTGAGCCGGTTCTACAATAATACTGAGCTTTTAAAAGATTTCCTTTCTCCCTTTCTCTACAATGCATGCAGAATCTGAGAATGTAATTCGAGAGACAGGCCAGGGTTACATTCTGGAAAAACAGCAGCTTGGCGGCCAGCAGGTTTTGATGCTGGTGAGGGTGTCATCCTGGCAGGCAAGATAGTGTTTACATTATTTGTACACCAAGTCACTGATGGTGGTTCGTTTGTCAGTGCACTATTAGCTTATTACAGGGGGAAGAAAGTTATAAAAATAAAATATTTGACATGAGTTCCCATACTAGTCCTACAACATATTTAGCATTGCTAAAATTTCAAGCGTTTTAATAATATCTTCAAATATTTAAAGTAGCTATGAAAGATTAAGGACACTGTTTCTGCACAAAATACAAATCCCTGAAATCCCTCAAAAGAGGTTCACCTAGTTTGAAATGTTTAATTACAATATTTCGGTGGAGAACAGTCAGTGATATTAATGGATTAATGGTTGCATATACATTTGGCTATTTACAGCTTTATAACAGACAATAATTCTGGTTAATGAAATAGATGGAGAAGAAAACACATTTTCTCTCGTGATTGTCTAATGAATTATTGGTTTGGTATTTGGGACTCTGCTCCTTCAAGCTCAGGAAAATGGCGTTTTAATGAAACAGTGTTCAATGGCTTGTCTGCGTAGCTTAGGCAGCAGCCTGGTTGGTGGACGTGTGGATCAGAAAGGTTCTGGAGGGGCTCCATTAAAGAATAGCTAAGAGTAAGAAACAAACAAAAAGAACCCCAGGAAAGGCCTTGTCTGTCTGAAAGCTGGAACTGAAACTCTCTAAACTAGAGTATGAAATCCAAGACAAACTAAAAAATATTTATTAAATATGCATGCTCAAAAATTTAAGTGCACTGCTTATTAGTAAATATTTAATGTTAATTCTATCTCTGTGCAAATGTATATCCTATATTCTAAATTATATCTGAGAAAGGAGAAAGACAATGTGCACCTAAGTCTAAGGGTAATTTTCAGCTCTTTGAACTAACTGAAATTTACAGATTTAAGAGTGGGTGAGGGGTAAACTTTTGTTAAAATGTCAACAAGTATTCCAAGGTACAGACTGTTTTGGGAGCAGTGTACCTGTTGACAACCTTTATATTGTGTGGAGTGGGTGACAATTTCATGTATAAATGGAAATTGGCTATTTGTTTAATCATTGATGGTTTCATAAATATTGCCCCAATCCTAACTTGATGGGTTTTTTTCCTAAAATCTTTATTTTTTTCACAGAACTTGGAAACTGAGAGGATACACTGCATTTAGATTATGGAGGAAGAGGGATTTAACATATGGTGATCCCCTGTGTGGAAGGGGAGAAAGTTGTGATTATATTTTAAATAGTCTTCTACAAAATAGTTTCAGAGGGCTTGAATCTGGAGGTAACCAACGGAAGGTCTTTAATCTTGGTGTAGGAAACTATCTTAGCTCTGTTTTTTAAGGTTTATTCCCTTGGAGGTGATGAGCTGTAGTAATGAAATAGATAATATTCATTTCTTACACACACACACCTACCTCTAAGTGATCTATGCCCAAATCCTCCCATGTTTACTATAACTTCTCACCAAGTTGTTTCTCTTGTTCGATCTTTTACGTTCAGGACAATTTGGAGTCAAACTGGCAGTGTTTTATTGTTTGTTTGTTTGTTTTCAAGATTTATTTATTTGGGGGGTGGCCAGAGGGAGAGAGAGAATCTCCAGCAGACTCCCTGCTGAACACAGAGCCCACGGGGCTTGACCCCCAAACCCTGAGATCAGGGCCTGAGTGGAAAGCAGGACCGACTGCACCACCCAGGTGCCCCAGACCAGCTGTGCTTTAGGCTTCCTTAGCCATGGTGGAGACCTGCACGTGGTTGGAAGACTTTTGTGAAGGTCTCTTCTTCACCTTCTAGTCTGAAGGTGCTTTCAAACATGAAGCGGTACCTGAATTTTCAGATAGTTTAATAATCAGCCAAGCACCTCTCCAAGATTCTCTGCAAAATGTACCCATACAGACAATGCCTGGCCCATCTTCCCCCATCTCCCAAGGAACCCGCATTCTTCACAACCTGCCCATCATCTGCTCAGAGGCAAGCTCCAGGGTGACCCGTGACACCAGTCTTACTGCGACACTGATTTGCTGATTGTCGTGCCTACATTTTGGTCAACGACCAAGGTGTCGTTAATGATGTTGGGTCATAGAGTTCCTGCAGATTCACAGGTGTGGCGAGAGTGTTGTGGAAAATGCACCAACAATTCAAGGGGTCACAGTCACATTCTGTTACCATGTGCAGGGCGGAGTAACTACATCAGAACTTCCCAGCAGGTAGAGGGCCCTCAACTCTGTTCTTAATTTCAAGGTAAGTAAAAGACTTTTAGCAACAGCTGGCTGCCAGATAGCTGATACGGAATTCCACAGATGTGGCTCTTAATGGTTTGAAGAAGAAAAGGAAGGAGTCCATGGGGCAGAATTCATTTAAGGCAAGACAAATTCAAGAAGCATTCCTCTTGTGAACGATTTCCCATGCTAGCAGAGGGACTGTTGTTCTTACTACGTTTTCTCATAATCCCTACAGTCTGTTAATTACTTAACAGAGAAGTTATAACCTATTAACACCACCCTGTCTTACAATAGCAAAACCATGGACTTTTTCTGCCCCGCAATCTCATTATGTTTCCCCATGCGTAACTGATTATACGTGCGTGTTTATGCAAAGTTTGCCGAGAGAACCAAAATAAAACAAGGCAACCAGCAAGACTTCCCTGACTGCGGGCAGGCCAGATACACTCTTCATGAAGCTGAGGAGGAAGACGTGGTCAGAGGCTTTGCCCGAGACCCCAAGTGCCTTGCCCCACAAGACCGTTTGAAGGAAAGAATTTGGCATTTAGGGGTTCGGTGGAGTTAGAAACAGAACAATATGGAAAGAAGAGGTCAGGATGTGGATGAGTCTTTGTCAGAATGCAGAAGTCAGGATGTTTTGTTGATGAGGGAGGCTAGGGACATTTTAGGGGGTGACTGTTGTGGTAAAATACACATAACATAAAGTTTAAGTGTACATTTTAAGTGTATTTTGAGTATACAACTTTAAGTGTGTAATTCAGCCCAGTGTTCAGCACGTCTCCAGTCTTGTGCAACTATCACCACCACCCATCTCCAGAACTCTTTCCACCTTGCAAAACTAGACCGCATGCCCATGAAACAACCCCCTCCCCCTGCCCCCAGGAGACCATCCTTCCTTCTGTCTCTGTGAACGCCACTCCGCCAGGGGCCTCAGGTAAGTGGGGTCATACGTGTTTGTTCCATTTGGGTCAGGCTTTTTCACCCAGCGTGATGTCCTCAAGGTCCATCCGTGCTGTGACTAGGTAGTATTTTGTCTTCTTCAGAAAAGATGCAGAGCTTATATATAAATGGAGGCAGGAACTTTACCAAATAAACTGGTTAACAAAGTGAGTATAGTCTTAACAAAAACAATTCTCAAACATTTTTCTTCTCTTCCCTAAAACGATCTCTCCGGCTGTCTTTGCTTGCCTTTGCCTCCTGGTAAGCTTCAGGAGAGATACGAAAGAAAGCCCCCTCTTCTTCCCAAATGGAAACCAGTACCGCTAAAGCTACGTGGAGCGAACCTGAGGCCGAATTTGAGTCAAACACTCTCGGGGTCAGTATCCTCATGGCTTATTCATGACTTACAACGAGACTACTTGCCCCAAAAATGAAGGAAGCACATAAAAGGAAAACTTGAAACCAACAAAAGACAGAAGTTTATAGATCGGGCACCTGAGGTGGGTCCATGAATGCGGGTGAGAACTATAGAACAAAGTGCGATTCTGGGCCTCACTGCCAGGCTGTGAGTAGGCTTTTGGGTTTAGAATGGATTGAGGTGTTTTTGTGTACCCCAAACAGATACTAAATCAGTGGCATTAAATTAAACTTGGGGGGGCAAAATGGAATTTTGGAAAGAGACAAAAAGTTGGATCTCCTATTGAGTCGCTAAATTGTACCGAGTCACCGAAAAGTACACTTGTGTGTGCTCTCGTTTTGCACAGCTCCAGATGCTAATAGCACGAAGGGGGGAACACTATTAGGTTGCTGAAGCATTTTATACGATGAACAATTTTAAAATATTTTGCATGTTAAAAAGAGGTAGGCAGGCAGGATTTAAAGTACAAGATGACAGGGGACGCCTGGCTGGCTCCGTTGGTCAAGCATGCAGCTCTCTATCTCCAGGGTGTGGGTTCGAGCCCCATTTGGGTATAGAGATTACTTACAAATAAAATCTTTAAAAATAAATCAATAAAGCACATGATGACAATGGTTCAGGAGCTTTTAAATCCTCAGCGTTCACACCTGTGCATTCAGGGCTTCCCCCTCAATCACCCACTCATCCCACCATGCACACTCTACCCCAGGCCTCAGAGTAAGTGCTACTTTTAGCAGGAATATTTCTTATATGCTTATTGTGTAGGAAACCGTCATGGGGCTTACATTTTATCTCCCTTTATCCTCACAATAATCCCGGGAGGGTCCCATGGGACCAGCCTGGCGTGCACAACCCCACCAAGCCTGCAGAGCTGGCTCGGGCCTGGGGGGTGGGTGTGAAGCCAGCAGCCCTGAGGGCCACCCTGGCCGGCGCCACCAACCCTAATGTCAATCGGCCCACAGCCAGACGACCATGGCCTCAGCTGTTTTCAAAGTCCTTCTACAGGTGGACAAAGCCAAACCTGTCTTTTCTCTTAGTCCTTCTAGGAACATGTCATGACCTCCCGTCTCCAGTTCTCCTCTGTTCATCAGCAGTGGGCCCCTGTGTACGTTACATCACACCCCCAGGCCGTCTGCGTCACCCAAGGTGGCACTTGTCACTCACCAAGGGACGTTGTCGGTCTTCCGTCCATGTGATGTACGGTTCCATATTTGTGCAGGAATACCAACTGGTGGTTGGAGAATCTCTATGGAAATCTGTCTTAGTTTCTCAAAGGATTTGAACTGTTGTTGTTTTCAGTATATAAAATACAGAAGGATAGCATAAGTAATTGAGGAATTAGGTCAGGAAAAATAAGATTAGAAAAAAATGCAATCAGGGTCCAGAGGAGCTCACCAGGCTTAAGATACGCTAACGTTGATCCTATGTGTTGTTGGAGGAGGCAGAATTTTCCTCTGAGCTTCCTAGCATCCAAAACAAAGAGGGAAGCACTAAACTTTTACAAGATTTGCACAACCTGTAAAACGGGAAGTACATGTTTCCATAGAAAAACAGTATGTTCTAATTCTGGTGCCTAAGTGAAATTTCTCCTACACTTTCTAGAAAGAAGTGATGATGGAATGGAATGGACTACATTCCCAACATTATTTTTACCAAGAAAATATTCAGACAGCGTTCCTCACAGTTTGTCGGCAAAACTATCAACCTACAATATAGTAAGAATTTACGTTAGTGACCTTATCTACAAACCAAGAATCGCATTATCGCAGATAAGAAGAACGAGAATGTGAAATCACCCACGATTGTTGAACAGTATATTAGTGTGGACACATGTCCGTCCTTTTCCTAATAGACAGGGTCTCCCTCACCATGTACTTGCTGATAGAATCAACAGGATGCAGTCACATTGCTTTCAATGATCGGAAGGCATCGGAAATGTTACCCCGAGTTCTATTCGTTCTCTTGAAATATGGGCCATGTCTAAAACCCCTCGACTTTTCTTCACCGATTTTTACTATTTTGTTTGTTTGCATAGGATGTCATTGGCATGGTCAAGCCTGGCCCAATCTTGGATGCACACCCCCAATCACAGATGTCTAAGAACTGTTTCCATTCAGGATCTGATGCAGATATTCCCAACCACGACGCGAAAGGGGGGCTGGGGTTCTGCTCGCCCTCTGCCTCCCCCCAAGCCCCTGCCTGCTCCCTTCCTCCCGGGACAAGGGTCAGGCTGCCGGTGGTGCCCCTGATCTGCCCGGTGCCGGACTTGGCTTCTCGCCGCAGACTCCGCGGCTCACGGGCCCTCGCCTCCTGCAGCCAGTGAGACCTCCGGCAGTTCTGGGTTTGCAGAAACTTCTAGGGTATGGACATGAATCGTTCGCAGGGTCTGGACACACACTTTACTTCTTTATTTCCTACGGCTTAAGCCCTTTGGCTTCTAGAAAGCCTTTATTTAAAATAAATACAGGAAAGATGTGTTACACTGTGAGTTACAATACAATACAATCCTCCATTAAGTACCAAACTCTGTTCAAACAAAGTTCATGGCTGGACTGACAAATTTACAAAAGCGAGGAAACTCAAAGAGGAGGGCCGCCACTCAGCCCCCGTCTCCCTGTCGTGCGGCCTGCGAGCGAAGTGGCCCAGCGCAAGGAGCGGGCCCGTTCTTCTTTTTCATCTGGTTTGCTGCCGAGTTGTAATTCCTCAGTAAATTGAGGGTATTGGTAAAAATAAAGAAATCCTTAAAATGAAGTCATTTTCTGTATGTTCCTTTTTCTCAGAAAATAAATTACCCCATACTTCCAGGATGGAAAACCCATATTCCACATTCCCACCCCTCTCCCACATCTCCCTTTTTTTTAGTTGCAATTGAGCTTATCCATTGTTTACATTGGGATTTCACCCAGATGAAGCAGAAAAGTAACTTTTAGGCAAACTGATAATAAACTTCAGTTGTAGATCTTGTATTCTTTAGGAAGTAATAAAACATGAGTTCACTAATGTTTCTAATAGGAGAAAACATTTCTTTGGAACAATACAAAGGCCAAATTTTAAAAAGACGTATTTGTGAAGTATTACAGAGATAGCTGTTAAATTGCTTACTTTTACAGAATTTCATCTTATTTTTAAACACAACGATGTGTTCACATGTACCCCCCTATTGAAAATTTTCATGAAACCTTCTTTCGATTACCTACAATACAAAAAGGATTACAGAAACTAAACTCTGCTCCAGAAGAACCTCTAACAATATTATTTCCGTTGACTCCTGTCTTTCTGTCCCCCCACCATGCACCATTGTGCAACATTGCTCCACCCTCCTTGCTGTGCAGAATCACAGGGAGGTTAATGGTGCAAATATCCTGTTCATTTCAGGGCCACTCTTGTCCTGATTAATTGAACAGGGAGGAAAAACAGAGTATGTGCGTAAGGGGAATGTGAAAATTTGCTTATCTAACACTATAAGAAAAAAGAAATCATGTAAAAAACATTTTGTTTGGTGAATATTCACAGAACAATCATTTCCAAAATGTGGCGGGAGCTTCGTCTGGATGGGTCCTGTGCACATTAGGATGGAGCATAAAAGCCATAAAGACATAACTACTTTTCTGTGTGTAGAGATGCTTATTTCCCAACTCGAAGATATTGTGTAGAGAACGCCACAGATATGGAGGAAGTTCTGTGAGTTCTAGGTGATTATTTACAAGTCACAAACTAAACAACCAAACGAATGCATTAATTATGAAACATCTAACTTTCCAGGGGCCAAAGCACCGTTGTGTGTGGGGGTCTGGGCGTTCCCACGCTAGCTGTGGTCAGAACAGACGACCATCATATTACCTCTGAAATAGGAGGAGAGGTGTGTTCTGTGGAATTCTAATACTTAACACATAGTGTATTTTGAGGTACTTTCTCCTTCACTTGTTTTAATTCTGCTCACAAAAGCAAAGTGAAATTGCTCAGAATTAACTCCATTTAAAAGTTTAAAACTCAGGGGGCACCTAGCTGGCTCCGTCAGAAGAGCATGCAACTCTTGATGTCAAGGTCGTGAGTTCGAGGCCCATGTTAGGTGCAGAGATTACCAGAAAAATAAATGAATAAACTTTAAAAATAAAATTAAAAAGAAGTTTAAAATTCATAGCAAAGCTGGTATGCTTCCTACGTGGGGCAGTTGGTTAGAAGCAGAAGCATTTGGAATTCATGTCATGTTTTTAAGAACCATGTGTCCAAGAGGCTAGTTCTTAAAATACATTTGCCCCTCACACTACAAGAAGGTCTTTCCCTTGTGGTTGTGTGAGTCTCACACGGCTCCATCATAAGATTTTAAGGCAGAACAGTGTCATTGCTCCATTCCATATAACTCCTACATTCCCTGGTATGTGGACACTGAGAAATTTTAGGAAGAATGATGATTCTTTCTAGCCAAGATTGTCTTACAAAATGTAGCAGTCAATGATTAACTGCAAATTTGGGATAGTTCCTGGATAGACTCACCGTTATCAACCAATATCAATAGCAAATATGATCACAACCTTAACCATCTTCCAAAAAATGAATGATATTAAGCAATATTTATCGGAACACAAGGGACATCTGGCTTTAAGAGCACCTAGTCTCAGTAGAACCAGATGCAAGTCGTAAAACCTAGCATGTTAATTTTTGACTTATGTCACGGCATTTGACGCGATCACGATTATAATAATAAATTAAACACATAAGATGAGCAGAGATAGAGTCCTTCCCTCATTCAACAGATGTGTACTGAATTCATATTTGTTGTGAGGTACTGAGCTAGGCCCTGAGTCTTCTCCATGAGGACATGCCTTAGGTGGAAGGTGATGCCCAGGCTTTGGCACATCTGTGCCCTTCTCACCAAGGGTCTTCTTGTGGAGAAAAGGAATCTGAGCTGGAGACATGGCTCTCCTCCTTGTCCTGGAGGGCCGTCACCTGGAGCCCCGGTAGCCTGGGGGCAGCAAGACCAGCGGCCATCTCCCGCCCTGGAAGAGCAGGATGCCACAGCTGGGAGCAGATGCCCTAGCTTGGTAACTCCTCCTCTCTGCTGTAGCCATTCAAGCCATTCAAGCCAGGGATTTCTGTTTCTTTGAGTGGAAAGCAACCTCAGTTGGCTTCTGAAGTAGCTCTTGGCTCTGCAGCTTCCCTCCCTATCTGTGAGCCTGTGAGTGGCAGAGCACAGGCCCAGGTCAGAGCACTGCAGGGGCTGTGGATGGAAGTGGACCGCCGTCAGGGGTCACCAAGAGCATTTTCAACAGGAGAAGGACACGATCAGATTCGTTCTTAGAGATTGCTTGGCCTCAGGGAGGAGAATTAAGAGGTCCGATACCACTGAACCTGAAGATTAAAACTCTGAATATCTCCCATCTGGACAGAGGTAGGGAGATCCCTGAAGGAGACTGAGAAGGAGCACGGAGAGGCAGAGGGGAGTGCTGCGGTGGAGGGGAGAAGCCCACGCAAAGAAGGATGAAGTGGCCGAGGGATAAGATCCCGCAGCATGTCGCAGGATCCAGCAACCGGCTGTGCAGGGACCTCAGGAGAGAAGCTTCTGAGGGACACCAGGACAGCAGCCTGATGCGGGGGCCAGGAAAGCTGGTGGAGAGATGAGGCTGCGGGCAGTCCCCACTTGGAAGGGCCTTGGGGTTGAGGCAGAGGTCTTTCTATCCTCGCTGTGTGTGTGAAGGTGGGAGAGGAATGAGCATGTTTAACACGGATGCATAGGTGTCCGAAGACATGCAGACAGACCTGGAGAATGAAGACATACCGCCGAGGCAGCCAGACCTCTGTCTGCTCCTGGCCGATGGAGCGCCGTGACTGGCCACAACCTACAAAGGGGTTAAAGCTCAGGTCCTCGAACACTCAGGGACTACGAGCCCATGCACGTGCAAGCTAGGCTCCCCTGCTAGGAGCAAGAGTATTTAGGGGACCGCTTGTTGAAAGGCCTCTGCTGAGTGCTGTGGATGTTAGGAATCACCAGCCTTTGCTCTGTTGTTGGGGCCAGTCCTATCCTCCAGGCCCAAGGCCCATCTTAAAGCCCCTTCTAGACATCGGCTATCACTTCACATCTGCTGCCTCACTGATGAAAATGCCCTCCAAATGCAGAATTGGCACTTTATATTTTCCTCTCACCAAGTTTTGACAACCTCAGGGCTGGAACTCTTCTGAAACCCAGACTAAAGAAAAGTGGAAGCAAAAAAGAAATAAACTTTAAAAAGACCGGATATAGAAGCACGGATGAGTAAAGAAGCCAGGAGACTGTATCGTTACATATAATAAACGTTGGTTACAAGACATGTAGCAGTAATTATCTGGAATAATAATCCTCCCAAATCCCAAGACCAAAGGACGTAGAAAAAATCATGGTAAGGTTTTATTTGTGTTGGGTGGAAAAAAGTTTATTAATACTGGATATTGACAGAAAGAAAGATTCATTATGTGTGTTCAAAATTTATAAGTAGAAACTAGAAAAGAAATCAGAAAAAAATGGGTTAAAACCTAAATGGTAATAAAAACCCAGAGAAAGGATGAGAAACAGAGAACACACAATACGCAGGGCAACTTAGCACACAGTCAGAATAAAAACAAGTGAAAAAGGAAGATCTAAGGCTGTGTTTCACATCCAGTTACATGTCTCTCACAAGAGACAGCCTGAAAACAAATGGCAAGATTAAATATAAAAGGATGGACATCAGGCAAAAATTAATAAAAATAAATAAAATGTAATGATAGAAACAACAGGCAAAAATAGAAGTCACAAGGAAAAGAAATACAAAGGATATTTCGAACTGAAAAAAGTTGCGAGAAGATTCGTTGTGGACATTTATGTACCCAACAACATAGCTTCAAAGTACAGAAAGCCAACAACAACAAATATCAAGAAAACAGACAGATCATCAGTTCTATAAGGGATTTAACATACATCTATCAGAAATCATGGGTTAAAGTAAATAAAAATAGTTGTGACTAACACATTCAATAAAGTTGAGCTAACAAAATATGGAATACTATAGAAGACAGAATAGAGTCTCTCTGGAAATAGTCTTTGTAAAAACAAAAGGAGGAAACAAACGAACAAAAGCCGCAAGGAACTACTGATAAATTCCAAGTGCAGAAATCATCAAGGTGTTGTTCTGAGCCACAGTGCAAACAACTAGAAATTAACAATACAGAGATAGTCAACCACCTACTGGAAAAAAATAATCAAAAATTGAGTAAAAATGGAAAATATCCTAAATTTTAAAATATCTTATGTAAGTACAAATTTAAAGATCTTAAGGGGAAAACCAATTGGAAATTACTATTGAGATTAAAAAGAAATGAGGGGTCTACATAGCAAATACATGAGATCTTGTCAAAGTAGGATGAAGCCAACAGGGAAGCAAATTTAAGTAGGAATATGTTTATTATAAGATTCATGAGCCAAGGTTTCAACTCAGAGAGCTATCAAAAAGAAAAATGAAATGAAATCAATCCAAAGAAAATAGAAGAAAACAGTGAAAGTCAAACACAATACATGAAATAGATAAAAAATCATCATCAGTAATTGAGTTGAATACTAACACTAAAAAACCAATAATCAGATAAACTTTTCCGGTTCTAATCAAGAGACAGAAAGAGGATACACGAAATCAACAATTAGGAGCAAATGACATGAAATTATTTTTTATTATAAAGGAATAATGCATTTATATCAATGAACTTAATCCAAAGGAAATATTTTTCCTAAATATTTTTAAGGAATATGAATTACAAAAATGGCTTAAAGAATAAGTAGTTACCTTAAATACACAAATAATGGCAGAAAAGTTTGAAAAGACGTCTAGAGCTTTGATTTAAAATGACACTACATCAGAGATTTTATGGAGTTGGGTCATTTTAAAAATTTATTTTTTAATTATAGAAGTAAAACATGCTCATTTTAAATAAAATAGTCAAACATATGTAAGAGTATACAGTAAGAAGAGCATCTCCTCACTGTGTCCTTTATCCAAATCTGAATGCCCAGGAGTAATCTGTTATCTGCAGACCTCTTACTACAAATAGGCCAACATATGCATACAACACGTTAAGTTTACAAAAAGGAGATCTTGAGGGCACACGTTGGTCTACAGCTTACTTTTTCACTGCCACCTTGCATATTCACTTGTATATCATTCCATATGCAAATGTAACAGATGCACAGTATTCAATTGTACCATAATATATTGCAGAATACCTAGGGTCAGCTGTCCCTTGCTTCAAAGAAATAAACATCTATAGACAATATTTCAACAACCTGGAGAAACACCTTCCACCCTAACATGGGGCGGGGTGGGGGGAATCTTCACATGAAACAAGAGAACAAGCTACTTCGGCTAGTGTTCCACCAGCACTGAGGAAATCGTCAGCGCCAGCGTAACTGAATAATTACGAAAACTGAGGTTTGAAGTATAAGCTTTCAGGGTCGAGATTAGCCTGACCATATGAAAAATAGATGAATATAAAAAACACACTGTTTTTTCTGTACAAGGACTTGCCAACCGTGTTAGATGAGCACCAGGACAGACCCACACTTCCTGTCGAGGGGAGTTCACCACGTTCTCTCACCACAAGTTCAGCTGTAGGCTGTGTTCATTTAATCCTTCTGGGTGCTCCAGGTTCCCCCACGTCATTCCCTGAAGTGACCGTACTTACTGTCAGTCCATATCTTGATGAGCCAGGGTCACTTTATGAGGCTGTGGGCAAACCTACGGAAAAGAAGGAGGCAGTTTCCTGGAAGGACGCAGTGTGGAGAACAAAGATAAGACACATGGAAAGGCAGCCTGAATCCAAGATCTCCCTTCTTCAACTGGAGGGGTCCATAACTAGTATAGTCTCGGGGTCTAGAAATGCAAAGGTTGAGACCAATGAAGAGACTGGCTAATTCGTGTAAAGTTTTTTACATTGTTTTTACCATATCCCAGATTTATCACGAGGGATGTAGAGTATATGACAACTGTAGTCTGGTTCTTACTTCAGATCCACATTCTCTTCCTTTAACATTTCATTAGGATCATCTAAAAGTCATGCTTCTTTGCTTCTATTTAAAAAGGTGGGGTCTTTCCAACAAGTGAGGGTGGGACAATTGGGCACGCACACTCAAAAGAATGAATTTGGACCCCTTCTTCATCATATACCCCCAAATTAACTCAAAATGGATCAAAGGCCTAAATGCAAGTCCTAAAACTATAAAACTCTTAGAAGGAAATAAGGAGAAAATCATCACGAACTTGGGGCAGGCAAAGTGTTCTTAGGTATAACGCTGAACGCACAAAAGAAAACAGGTGAGTTAGACCCACTCAAAGTGAAAAGCTTTTCTGGCTGCAAAGGACATTCTCAAGAAAATGGCAAGAGCTTCCCGAGTGGGAGAAAATACTAGGAAGTCCTGTATCCTATCTAATGAGGGACCTATAATCTGGTATATGCAAGGAACTCTGATGACTCAGTAATTTAAAGATAAATAACCCAATATAAAAATGGGCCAAGGATCTGACTAGATAGTTCTCCAAAGAAGATATGCAAATGACCAAGAAGCACATGAAAAGATAATCGGCATCACTGGAGCTTAGGGAAATGCAAACCAAAACCATGATGAGGGTGTCCTACCCACTAGGATGGCCCGCATCAGAAGACAGATACTAGCAAGTGTTGGCAAGGGTGTGGGGAAATCCTTGCACACTGCTGGTGGGGGGAAGATGGTGCAGGCACTTGGGAAACAGGCAGTTCCTCAGGAGGTAAAACACAGAGTTACCACGTGACACAGCAACTCCACTCCTGGGCATATGATCAAGAGAACTGGAAGAATGCATGCACGCAAAAACTTACACATGCATGTGCACAGCTCCATTATTCATAACAGCCAAAAAGTAGAAACAACCCATGTCCACCTACTGATGAACGGATAAACAAACTGTGGTTTATGCACATACTGGAACACTACTCAGCCATGAAACCGTATGAAGTCCTCTCACACGCTACAACACGGATGGACCTCGGAGAACAGGGAAGGAAGCCAAGCACAGAAGGCCACATACGGTATGATGCCATCACATGGAATGTCCAGAACAGAGAAGGTGCCAGGGGCTGGGGAGCGGGGGGGGGGGGGGGACGTGGGGGTGACTGCTGATGGGGTATGGGGTGATGAAGATATTTTCGTCCCAGATAGATGGAGGTCGATGGTTGCACAATACAGCATGTGTGCTAAACGCTGTGGAATTGTAGTTTATTTATTTTTATTTATTTATTTACTTATTAAAGATTTTATTTATTTGACAGAGAGAGATACAGCGAGAGAGGGAACACAAGCAGCGGGAGTGGGAGAGGGAGAAGCAGGCTTCCCGCCGAGCAGGGAGCCCGGTGCGGGGCTCGATCCCAGGACCCCGGGATCAGGACCTGAGCCGAAGGCAGACGCTTAATGACTGAGCCACCCAGGCGCCCCTGGAATTGTAGTTTAAATACAGGAGTTGTACGGTATGTGATTCATATTTCAATAAGGCTGTCATTTATAAAAATGACAGGGTTGATACCAATGTTCTTATCTGTTATGCACAAAGAGCGGATTTATTTACTTATCTATTAAAGATTTTATTTATTTATTTATTTATTTATTTATTTATTTATTTATTTATTT